>NW_006911331.1:0-151572 GCF_000523455.1 Bipolaris oryzae ATCC 44560 | reverse complement strand
CTCAAAAAGAAAAAAAAACACATACACATTATATATATATATAAAACTCCCCCCCATCCCTTCCAAAGCCCAACACCTTATACTCCATATAACCACTAAGAAAAGAAAGAAAGAAAAAAACGCCAAAATCTCAAAACCCGCCCCCTTTTGTATGTATCCCAGTAAACCCTAAAAGGTCTTTTTTTTTCAAAAAAAAAACCAAACTAAAACTCCAAGCAATGTAGGTCTTGACTTTGATTTTCCTGCCAAGTCAAGAGGCATAACCAATGTAAACGGAATAACATACATGTGTATATATAATAAAAAAAGGTAGACCGGTTTTTTTTTCGTGGCGAAAAAAAAAGAAAAGCAACAACGCTCTCGCTCAATGTGAACAGAGACACACAAAGAAAATGAAAGGGGAAAAAAAGTTGAAGAAGGCGTCGTTGTCGTCGTCGTCGTCCAAGGCAAAGAAAGAGAAGAGCTCAGCAGTGGTATCACGCGCAACGAAAACAACAAAAAACTCGGAACGCTCAAAGGTCGACGAAGAAGGAAGGAGACAGGAGGAAGAAGAAGAAGGTGAGCGCATCACCCAGCAGGCGACGACGTCATGGGCGACGGCGTATCCGCATCCTTTGCAACCAGGCCATTAGTCCCACGTTGTGGTGCAACACCAGCAGCACCAGCAGCAGTAAACGGTTTCGCATCCGCCATTTTGGCCAGAGCCTTGGTCGTCCCATTCGCCGCCGAGAGATCAGCCACAGAATGCGGAGGTGTAGTTTCCGCCTCTTCGGGGATTGTCTGGCAGTAAGTCTTGAGCACGTGTTTGAGCGCGGGACGACGGATAGGCTTTGAGAGGAAGAAGTCCATGCCTGAGTCGAGACATTCTTTGACGTTGCTTTCTTCGGCGTAGGCGGTGAGGGCGACGATGGGGGCCGAGAAGCCGGATTGGCGGATGAGACGCGTGGATTGGAGACCGTCGAGGTTGGGCATTTGGACGTCCATGAAGATGAGGTTGTAAGGGGCTTGGCGTTCCATGCTTTCTTTGACTTTGTCAAGGGCTTCCTGGCCGTCTTTTGCGACGGTTACGTCGTACACGTCTTCGAGCTTGAGCATGCGCAAGACAACTTCTTGGTTGGTTTTGTTATCCTCGGCAACAAGAACCTTGACCTTATCTCCGCGTTTCGTTGCTTCAGCCTCCACGCGCTTCATGGCTGCTACTTGCGAGTTTGGCGACTCCAACGGCTTGTTCGAAGCGAAGAAGGGATGGCTGAGACCAACAAGACGGGGTTGGTTGTCCGACTCAAAAGACACTGGACCCGGTGGTGCGGTAGCGGCCGAAGTAGCGACGCTGATAGGGCTGTTAGCCCCGGAACGCAACGAGCGGGCCGACCGTGCATCATCATGGGATCGACGACGCGGGGGGTCGTCGATCGACATGCTCCGCCGTGGGGTTCCAGTTTCCATGTTAACGATCCTCGAACTGGCGCTGCTGTCTGCTCGGCTGGCCACGTGTTTCAGTGGAATGACCATGGTAAACACGCTTCCGTGACCGACTTCACTCTTCAGACCGATTGTGCCCTTCATCAAGCCTGCAAGTTGCGAACAGATGCTCAATCCCAAACCAGTACCTCCAAACTTCTTGCTCAGGCCCAAGTCGCCCTGGACAAAAGGTTCAAAGATCTTGGAATGTAGATGGTCAGGGATACCTGGTCCAGTATCTTCAACCTCAAACTCAAACGTAAGCCAGCGCCCAGGCGGCGGTGTCGCAGCCCGCTCTTGAAGCATGTAATGCGAATACGCATTTCCCTTGTCCATGACGTTGATTGCGTTTGCAGTATCGTAGTGATTTGGCGTGGCTACCGATACCGATCCAATTTCCGAAGCCGACGTTCTTACCCGCGCCTTTGAGTTGCGTGCCGAGCTTTGCCGTGACTGAATCGAAGCCTTGCGGCTGTCTGGCATGCGGGCCTCTCCGGGGCATCGGATCGTGAGCGTGACGGAGCCACCCTGGGGCGTGAACTTGAGACTGTTGGATACGAGATTGATGACCACCTGCAGAATTCGATGTTGATCTCCGTACAGAATCATGTCCTTCAGCCGGCCAAGCCCAAAAGGACCGAGATCACGCAGCTCATTGGGCCGCCCGTTGTCATCCAGATTGTTCTCGTAAGGCCCTTCGAATTCCACAGCTAATTTGATGCCGCCTTCTCTTGCTTGCTTGTCGAAAATAGCCAAGACCTGGGAGCTGACGTCTCGCAAGCGAAACTCCTTCTCATCCAAGCTCAACTGCTGTCCGACCTGGTTCTTGCTAAAGGTCAAGAGATCCGTCAATAGATTCAGCAGCAAGTCTCCGCTCTTGTAGATAATACCCAAAGACCGTTTCAACTTGACCGGGTCGTCCTCTGACATGCATACAGCACACATGCCCAGGATACCGTTCAACGGCGTCTTGAGCTCGTGCGAGATATTTGCAATGAAGAGAGTCTTGCTCTCATTCGCAGCCTCTGCAGCTCTTTTGCTTTGTTCCAACTCTGCCGTTCTCTGTGCTACTCTCTCTTCAAGCTTTTCATACTGCATCATCAGTTCGTCCGTCATCTCGTTGAAGGTGGTAGTCAAATCGGTGAGTTCATCGTGGATAAAGTGCTTGCGGTCCTTGACTTTGCTCGGGATGCGAAACTGCCTACGTCTCTCTGCCTCCCTCTTTTCTGCCTTGTTGAGTTTGGCGTTTCTGCGGTAATGTATAATCTGACCAAAGAAGCCTTCCTTGCGAGCTAGCGCTGCATCGTCTGGGCCATCGGGCCCGTCATCATGATGCGAGCTTGAGTCGTCGTCTTCTTCAAAGGCCGATGGCGAGACCGTCTTCTTAGTGGCATCCCGTAGCCGTCTGATTGGCTGGCTCGAGTAATGCGCTACGGGGAACGCAGCAATCAGCATGGCACCAATAGTACCAAAAACACAGGCGAGGATGATATTCCGAAGATGATTAATGGGCTCCCAGACCTCCTTACGCGTCTGCTCAACCACAATCATCCAATCCACCATGGGGCTGCGGACAATAGCATATCCAACTGCAACCTGATCGCCTAGCTCATTCTCCGTAGGAACGATGCTACCAGCATTACTAGTAGCACCGGTCGCCTGGGTGAATCCTTTGCGGATGGCTGGGTATTCGGACCAGTCAAAGGGAGGAAGTTCAAGCTCGGTGTCGTATTTGCCGTGTCGCTTCAGGTCGTTTCGGTGGGTTGGCGGTACAAGAAAGCGTACCTGCACGTTTTCCGGAGGTGTCGGATTCGCGGCATCGTACATGTAGTTGGACGGAAAGGTGTTGGTAACGTTGTTGGGGCCAAAAAGGAGAGTCAGCCCACTCTTGTCGAGACCGTCAATGGCATCCACAACACTGGTAATGAGCGAGGCGTCCAGAACAGTCGTGAGCCATCCGAGCGTATCGATGTTGGACGTGTTGTTAATGATGGGCGCGGTAATGGAGACGAGACTAAGAGAGTCGTTTACGCGATACGGGCCGAGCAAGAGATAACTCGTGTTATCGATAGTCCTTCCCTCAAAATGCGCCTTGAAGGTGTTAAAAGACGAGTTGAACGGAATAGACTCGACAGTAAATTTAGGATAGAGTTCGGGTATGAAGCCATAATCGGGGTCACCTAGCGTTGCATTTTGGCCGTCTGGTTTCTGGATAGGGAGCACAACATCCATCATCGTGACGGCGGTACGGCCGAAGACTGCACGGTCTGACGAGTTGTAGGGGAAGATTTGGGCCTGGATAGCGATGCGGGTCCGGACATCACCCGAGAAGATGGCATCGTAGTCTTCTTGAACGCGGGTCCAGTTCTCTATCGAGTTATTACCACGATAGTAGCGGCCGAGCGCAGCCTGAGGAGAAAGACGGTTCGCCGCTTGTTGGACGAGGATTTGCATGAGGGCCAAGTTCGAGGATAGCTGTGCGGCTTTGAGCGAGGCGGTTAACGTGAGGCGAGTCGATCTGCATGGCACAACAGTCAGCATCGAGAGCGCCCAAACCTGAGGGCGCTTGAGGAGCGAGGAAATACCGTATGTCGAGCACGAAGTCGTGGTTGGTTAGCTACTCATGTCAGCAACAGAAGGCATTGTTAGCAGGCAGGAGTGTGTACCCATGTTGCGACTGCGACGACGGCCAGGCCTATGGTCGAGGCCAGCAGCACCAAACAGCCCAATTGCTCGCGGATGGGGATGCGCATTTTGGCCATGTCACCGGGCGGCGCAGACAGCAGACGTTGTCAGAGGCAAGGCTAAGGGCGAGGAGCGTCGTGTGTGTCCCATTCCTCGCAGTGCATGCAGACTAAGTGTGGATGTTGGGAGATGGGGAAGGGCGGAGGCGTGGTGTGTCGAGTGAATGGATGTGTGCAACCACCAAGGTCACGGCAGCAAGGGTACAGGCAGACGACGGCTGACAATTAATCAACCATGCAGCCGACTAAGAGCAGCAAGAGGCTTTGGGGGGGACAGCGGAGGGCGGAAGGAGAGGACAAGAGGCAGTAGCAGCAGAGGAAGACAGCAGAGCAGAGCAGAGCAGGGCGCGGCGGAGCGGCCGTCGGCATGGCGCGTCGGAACCCTGGAGTGCACAGTCGATGGGGAATGCAGGCCGGACGCTTTGGGGGTGGTGTGGGAGGAGATTACTCTAGCCAGGCGGGTATATCGCTATCTGGCTAGAGGCGCTGACCGTTGGGTGTTCGCTTGCAGCTCCTGTATGGTCGAGGCCAGGCAGGACACAGCTCTGGGCTGACAGTGCAGCAATCCGCGCATGGTGACAAGAGCCCAGAGACAACAACGCACAAGAAGCGCTATACAAGTACGCAATGAGGCCACATGGCCATTGGTAAGACCAAGCAAGCCGTCGTGTTGTGTTTTCCTGGCGCGCTCCACCTGTCACTCTGTCGCTCTCCCTCGTCCGCCCCATTCATCCGCAACCGCACGTCTGGGAAAGCGGCTGGCCTTGGCGTGGCGGGGACGGGGTCTGGCCTCGCCTTTTTTCTTTGCATCGGCAGATTCGTCTCCTGCGCTGCGATCCCCCCAGTTGTGCGCTAGTTCCAGCCAGCAATAACATGCTACTCGCACAAAAAAAACCTGCATTTCGCTTTCAAAAATCCCGACAAGCATCAAGCATGGCTGTTCGCAACATTTCCATGTTTGTAGCGTGCATGTTCAATCGGTCCTTTCTCCCCCCCCCGCGTGGTCGCGCGCACCTAAGTATAGCCATAGTAGTACTAGTGCGATTCATTTGTTCCCCATTCCAAAACATCAGCCGCACTCTACCACACATTTCGTTTCGTTTCTACAACTATGCATGTACGCATCTCTCCACACATACATAAATCATACCACATCTCTCCCCATCTCGCCACTAGTAACCACGGAACCTTTTTCCCCGTCTACCGAACAATGAAAAAGTAAAAATCACAACCCAAAAGACGCCACAACATACACCCTGGTCCCGCCTTCCTGCCCCTGATCTGGAACATTTCGAAATGCACACATACTACACAACCATATTCCTCTTGATTCCTCACCCTCCATACACACAAATATCCACACCCTCTGCACACATCATCCCCATCCCCACATCCCCCCCCTTAGTAATCAACAACACCCTTTATCCACTAGCATCATCCCAAGTCCCACACTCTCACCCATTAGTAATAATGACACCGCAACCCCCAACCCCGGCCCATTTCCCGACTCCATCATCCAAACCCGTCGCCCCCCAAAAAAGAAAGAAAGAAAGAAAGAAAGAGAGAGAGAGACCGTTCTTTGCAAAAACTTGCAAAATTTGCGTAACCCCATTTGCATATGTGCGCGTAGGTTGTTACAGTACAGTACACAATAACACTACCGGCACACATGGCGGAAACCTACCTTGCATTTTCTTTTCTTTTTTTTTAGAAAAAAAATATGGGGTTCCTTAGACTATGCAGGGCTTATGTGTGGAAAGGGGGTTGTCACGTGAGGAGAAGAAGAAGAAGAATGCTGCTGCTGCTTGCATGTAGGAAGTGACATTTAGGCACCAAAAGTCCAAAAGTCCAGAAGTCTAGACTCCGGTGTATATGTGTGTGTGCGTCTGATGAGTCATCAGGTACACACACATATGTCCCAGTGGGGGGGTTTTATTTGCATGGATGTCGACGTATCGAGATTCCTAGTTTCTATTGGCTTGTAGAAAAAAACCTGCGGATAGAAGAAGGGGGGGGGGGTGTTTGAAGAGTTAACGATCAAAGTTAGGTGTATAGAGGTGGGAAAGAAAAGTGAAGGAAGAAAGAAAGAGAGAAAGAAAGTAAGAAAGTTGTATTACCTATGTAGTTTGAAACCCACATGCATTTTCTCTCACCACCTTTGCTGAAAGGGAGAGGGGCATACATATCCATCCATCTATGTGCCACACAGTAAAGAGAGAAAAAAGCCCCCAGAAACCGAACCGCCTTGATCATGAAAGATCGGGTATCAAAGAAAAGGTGTGCGAAGATGAACCCCCCCCGAGAAGAGAAGAGAAGAAAAGTCCTCAACCAGCCCCCGCATCCGCATACAATGCGAAGCCCTCAGATGCAGAAACCGAGATGAACCACAGCCATACAGCCACATCACCACATCACCATAACCTCACCATTTCCCCTTTACTTCATACCAAACAAATACCTCAACTCCCTAACATCCAACCGCGTCAGATTCTTATACTCGCGCTCATCCAGCGCCGCCCCAATCATCTCCCGCTTACTATCCTGCAAATGCGTAATACGATCCTCCACCGTATCGGGCACCAACACGCGATGCACATGCACCTCACGTGTCTGCGGCATGCGATGGGCGCGGTCGACAGCCTGGTCTTCGATAAAAGGGTTCCAGAAGGGGTCGAGAATAATGACTTGGGATGCTTTCCAGAGATTGAGACCGGCATTACCTGCTTTGAGAGAGACGAGCATGACGTTTTGGTCCGCGTCGTCCATGAAGGCGCTTACGGCGTCGGCACGGGCGTCCATCTTCATGGTGCCGTCGTACCGCTGGTATTGCATATTTTCTCGGTTTAGGGGGACTTCGATAAGGTCGAGGAGGGAGGTGAATTGGGAGAATACTAGTGTTTTCTCGGTTGGGTCGTTGTTGCGAATCTCTTGGAGGAGTTGGATGGTTCGGTTGATCTTCGCAGATGGGACATATGTCTTGTCCAGACGACGGAGGTAGCGCTTTTTGGCTGCTTTGCTGCGCATAGACTCTTTCTTCAGCTGAGCCAAAGTTAACTTTGGTTTAGCGCGCGCCTTGCCCTTGCCTTTCCCCTTGCTACGCTTCTTCGACTTCTTCTTGGACTTTGCTTTGGGAGCAGAGCCACCCGTCTCATCACCGTCTTCCCCGTCATCATCAACAACAAATCCGGCCAGATTGCCCTGCTTGTTAACATCGGGCGCATCCTCATCTTCAGAATCGGAAACGTCAGAGTCAGAATCGTCGTCCTCAGCCTCATCGTCCAAGTCAGCCGACGCGAGACGCTCGCGACAATGGACTTTGCAAAAGTGCTTGTAGTCGGTGATCAGTTTGGCCCTCAACTCGCCACGGCAATGCGGACACTTGGGTATGCTTGTCTCATCGTTGCCATCCTGCTGAGCTGCCCGCATTGCGGGATCAATGAGCTTCTGGACACATTCGCCGCAGACCGTATGTCCGCACGGAATGATAATAGTCGGATTAGGGTCGGCCTCGAGACAGATTGGACACTCGAACGAGTCGTGATCCTTCAATCGTACCACGACGTCTGGATTCAATCCCTCTGCTCGGGTCAAGAGGTCGTCCTCGTCAATACCCTCGGTCGCTGGCTGGCTAAGATCTTTGATCAGGTGTGGATGGCAGCAGGCCTGACGCAGTCGAAGTAAGAGGACCAAGACGTTTGCGTAGTTAGCTGAACCTTGTTAGCATGCAACCCTAAAAAGTCAAAACTAACTTGAGTAAACTTACATGAAACCGCATCATCGTCAATGTACTGGTTCATTTGAAGCTGTGTCCTCGTTTCCAGAGCACGGTACAGTTCAAGTTCTGAGTCGCTAAAATCAACGTTGTCGACAACGACGTGCTTGGGCGGAATTCTGGAGATTGGCTGTCCATCCACTTTGGCGTCCTTCTGCCTTCGCAGCATGAGAGACGCCAGCAGAATTCGAACACGATCCATCCCTTGACTCCTTGTACGTGGATTCTTGACCGTCTGAGAAATGTCAGCCTGTAGCACATAAATCCATCAGTACTTATCACTTACTTTAAAAATGTCTGTGTTGAACTTGTTCCACGAACAATAAGGCTTCACTTTTAGGAATCGAATCAATGGGTACAACTCAGCGATGCTATTCATCATTGGTGTTCCAGTCATGCACAAGCGGTGATGGGCCATGAGATCCGCACACGCCTTTGAGGCTTTGCTGTTGCGATTTTTGATGTTGTGTGCTTCGTCAATGATAATACGATACCACATGCACTCGGGTCCGAGCAATGCAAGCGTATCCTTGGCTTTACGACGAATGGAAGGGTCCTGTGTCTCCTGTTCGTGCAGCATCGACTCTTTCCGGGACTCTTTTTGCTTGTATTCCGAAGTAAGGCAGCCAAATGTTGTCAGCACAACATCGTACTGACGAAGACGGGAAAATTCGACGTTCTTGCCAGTACCATGGTAGAGATATACACTAAGCTTGTGACGAGGATCAACATGCCGTTCAATTTCTTTCTCCCACTGCCGCATGAGAGCCACAGGTGCGATTATGAGAGTTGTTTTGCAGGCCGGATCACTGGGTGGATTTGCACAAATAAGCGAAAGAGCTTGTATCTGAACATGTTGTTAGCAGCAGATCAGTCAGGTCAGATCAGAAAATAGGTCATCAACATGCAGTCTGATTCACTTACCGTCTTTCCCAATCCCATGTCATCAGCTAGAATACTGCCTTTGTTGTCACCACGTTCCATCTTAAGAAGCCAGGTCAGACCAATTCGCTGGTATTCTTTGAGAGTGCAGGTCATGATGGCGGGCGTTGGCTCTCGCTTCTCAGTCTTCTCAGCATCGCCTTTGAAGTTCTCAAGGAGCTTCTCTATAGCCTCTGTTTCAGCGACATGACTCCCTGGAAAGCCACCATATTCGTCACCGTCGCTATCGCCAGCTCCCATGAACGGAGGTACTCTAAGCGAATCCATGTAAGGAGGCAACGCATGATTGGCATAGTAATCGTAACCAGCAGTTTGAGCCCCTGGAAATACGTGCGGCTGCTGCTGATACCCATAGCTATTACCTGGGGGGTTTGGAGTCATCATGAACTCAGCCAGCTCTGGTACGGACATGTAATCCCTACTAGCATTATTGGCCGGCATCAAATGGCCATTGCCGAATGCTCCCCGATAGGCATTGTGTAGTTCTGGGAACGGATCCGAGTATGTGGGCGCCTGCATGGGCGGCTGGGGGGATCGTACAGGGGTAGGTGGATCAGACTCGGTCAAATCTACGAAAGCTATCTGATCAGATCGATGCACATGATTTGACTCCCGTCGAGGTAATGATTGTGACCACGACTCCAAGGGGGGTGTTGTGATATCTGGACTTGGTTGCCTGCTGATACGCTTGGCCTCAGGGCCACCGGCTAGCTCTAGATTGCGTTTGAGTGAATGCGATGGCAGGGCGCGAGGTGGCGAAAGCGGCCTTCGTATGTCATTTGAAGGAACGGCAGGAGCGTATCCCGACTGAAAAGCCCGGGCTTGCTCGCGATGCTTTTGGAGCCTCTCGGACATTTCATGGAGCTGCTGCTCATAGTATGGCTTATCGATATCATCAACAGTGGGGAGGATCGCTCTTATCATGGCAATGTTTGCCTGAAGGGCCTTGATATCATTTGCCATATCCATCCTGGCTAGGCTGGCTACCACAGCAGTGTGGCGAGACAAACGAAGCGAATGTGATAGACGTCGAACTGGGGGGTTTCGGGACAGGGGAAGTGCGCTGGATGGAGAACAGTGCGACGCAGACGGGTCTTATAGATCGAGGGCGGGACGAGGGCGGGAGTGTAGTGTAGGGCGGAAGAAGGAGTGGTCAAAAGTGACCGCTGTACGTAGCTGATTCACCGTGAGGCCGCGAGCGACTTCCAGGCTGCAGCGTGGCCAAATGAGAGTGAAAGGAAGCCCTGTGAGACAATTGCAATGACACGGCACGACGCGCTGCGCGGTCGTTTCGCCGGGGGTTCTTTTGTGCAACTTAAACTGCGACACCCTCGTATTTGATCAAACGAGACGATGGCGAAAGAGAAACGAGAAAAACGACGGAATAGGGAAAAAGAAAAGAGCTAGGCGCTCCGATTCCACCGTATCGCAAACGCCATAGCCTCGTGGTGGGGGTTGCGCGCACAGAGGACGAAGGGAAGCCACCAGTGAGTGCGTCTGTCGCGTCCTCGATTACTATCGATAGGCTGATCCTGGTAAGCCCGCGGCTGAACGTCATCTGGACTTTGGGTTGCATTGCATCTGCAATGCGGCAAAAGTAATCTCTCAGAGCCTAAATGGTGCAGAATGGGTAGTGCAGTAGGCACTTGTTACAAGGCACCCTATGCTATGCTGACACGACTATTGCTCAGGCGAACGGCTGAAGGAATTTTGTTCTGACAGCGCCGTGGCTGCACGTCCTCCGGTCAAGAGAAACACGCCAGGCTAGGCTTGGCGCCCTATACCACATGTACAACGACGTCACGCGAGTTGTACGAATAAGGTACACAATGTAGACTAATTTATCTCATCATATGCATAGAATGGTCATGCATCACGAACAGTACTTGACAAAAGATAAACTGGCAATAGGGATACAAGAAATAACACATGTATATATATGTACCACGTTACTACTTCACAGCGGTGCTCCAAGCCGACCAGGTAGATTCCTGTATCTCCAAAGTTTTAAAAAGAAGCCAAGGTACCCTAAAAGACCACACTTGACGGAAGACCCTAAAAAGTCAAACTCCCCGAAACAATGATAACAACCAACGCCGAGATATGCAGAAAAAACTACCACAGAAAAAGGTCATGTGTGGCGTGCAGCAAAACTGGATCCAGCACGGTAGAAACGCCAACCGAAAAAAAAAATGCTCCATAGCTAGCGTTGGTGAAAACAACAAGGGCGATTCTTGCTCTAGCTCCAACCTTCCATCAACGTCATTACTTCGATAACCGGCGTGTTCCCGATTGGCATCGCTACAACGCGCTACTGGCGTCGAGAATGTCGTTCCATCGTTCATCGTCGATAGTCGTCGAGGTGGGTGTTGTTGATGCAGTTGTCGTTTGGCAGGATTCAGCCTGAAGAGCGCTCGAATACGTAACTAATCAAGCCTTCTCCTCTTCCTTTATGTCACACAAACTCAGCTACTGTGACTCCGCAGCAAAAGCTACAACGCACATGTATTAGGGTCAATTACTCACAAACTAGCGGACAAGGAACGTACTCTCTCGACACTGCCATTATCCGTCTGATCCACCGCCAACAAGTTGGGGCTATCAGCGCCTCCGCCACGGTCCGTGAAGCCTCGTGCTTCGAGTTGCGGTCGCTTCTTGGGGCTTGTTGTCGACGCTGACGCCGCTCCCGTGGTTGCCTTGTCTTTGCTGTTTCCTGGCAGGTCAAGGTTGGGGATGTGTGATGATGCCGTATACCGTGGCTCACTTGTGTGATCGTAGATTGTGCTTCCAACAGTGGCACAACGGAGAATGGTTTGGATGAGTTGGTTTTGACGAAGGGGTTTGGAGAGATAGTCCTGTTGCTCAGGTCAGTATCGAGAATCAATCTAGGGGTCGTATCAACTTACATCCATCTGTGCTGCAAGACATTTCTCGCGATCGCCAACCATTGCGTGCGCCGTAAGTGCAATGACTGGTGTAGATGGAATACCATTCTCACGTTCCCATTCTCGGATCTTAGCCGTGGCCTCAAAACCACCCTGCATCATGTTAGTTGGGATCCATTATCCAACATTATTCAGCTTACCATGACCGGCATTTGCACATCCATAAGCACGCAGTCGTAGCGCTTCTTCTGGATGTGCTCAAAGGCCTCGAGACCGTTGTTAGCCACAGTGACCCTGTGGTGGTACTTCTCCAAAATTCGGACAGCAAGCTTCTGGTTGACAGCGTTGTCTTCGGCCAGCAGAATCTGGAATGACTTGGAATGGTCAGAAACAAGAGGCGCAGCACGGCCATCCAGTGCTGGAATGAGTGCGTTGCCCAAGTCGATTGGCAGACAAGGTGTCGTCATGTAGCTTGAGATACCGTTTTCCAGTGCAGATCGAAGGCTTATGCAGACGTGTGGTGTCAGCATGACAAGAGGAATGTACTTGAAACGCTCAGCAATCCTAAGCTCTCGTGCCGTCTTATCATTGTCGACAATAACGCAGTCGTAAGGCATGTCGGCTCTCTTTGTAGTCTCGGGCACCTCTTCAACCGAGTTGACGACCATGGGTACAAGATCCAGAGCCTTCAAGTGTTCAATGATCTGGTCCGAGAAACCAGTGTTACCTTGGTCGACAAACAGCACCGTGTGTTGCTTGTATGCGACGAGCTGGGGCTGGATAGCGGTAATTTCTGGCTTGCCGAGACGGACCCTGCATGTGAAGTAGAACACACTACCTTTGCCAAAGTCGGACTCGACCCACATGCGACCACCCATAAGAGTGACGAGACGCTTCGAGATGGATAGTCCAAGACCGGTACCACCAAACTTCCTCGTAGTCGAACCATCTGCTTGCTGGAATGTATCGAAAATGAGGTTGAGCTTGTCACCACGAATTCCAATACCAGTGTCAGAGACTGCAAACTGGAAAACGTAGTGGTCGGGTCCACAGTCTTGCTCCTGTGCCATCGATATGGCGACCTTGACCTCTCCGTGCTCAGTAAACTTGATGGCGTTTCCGACAAGATTGAGAATAATCTGCCTTAACCTGAATGAATCACCCACAACATAGTCGGGTACAGTGTACGAAACATCATACGCGAGGTTCAGCTTCCGCTCGTTCGCCCTCGATGCCAAAGACTTGAGTGCATTGAATATGGTTCCGCGCATGGAGAACGGAATCTCTTCCATGACCATTCGGTTGGCTTCAATCTTGGAAATATCGAGTATGTCGTCGATGATGGTGAGTAACTGGCCAGCAAGGTTGTGCACGATGGTCAACATTTCTCGTTGCGCGTGGGTAAGGTCGGTGTCTAGCGTGAGCTGCGTCATACCAATGATACCGTTCATAGGCGTTCGGATCTCGTGCGACATGTTAGCTAGGAATTCTGACTTGGTCTTGTTGGCCAACTCAGCGGCTTCCCTAGCAGCCGTGTTCCTCTGGATACTCTCTCGTAAACTGGACACCATCTGATTGATCTTTCTCTTCAGCTCGTCCATTTCACCAGAAGCTTCGACAGTAATTTGAGTGAACTTGCCCTCCATTGCGGCGTTGGTAATGTCGCCAAAAGCGCGCACCTGCGACGTAAGATTTTGAGCCATGGTGTTGACGTCCGTGGTGATCTCCTTCCAGCGTCCGTCAATGTCTCGCACATCGGCTTGGCCACCCATCTTGCCGTCCACACCCACATCGCGGGCTACGCGCTTCACAGCAAGAGACCATTCGTCGAGTCTCATAACCATGTCGTTGACGGTGTCTTTGAGTAATCGGATTTCACCCTCGGCATCTACGTGTACTCTTCGGCTCATGTCTCCCTTGGCAATGGCTTGCGTGACCTCGGAGATACTACGCACTTGTAATGTGAGATTTTGGGCCATGGTGTTGACATTGTTCGTCAGGTCCTTCCATTTGCCTTCGACATTGTCGACTTGGGCTTGACCACCCAGGATTCCGTCAGTTCCGACTTCACGGGCGACCTTGCTGACTTCTTGCGCAAAAGTATTCAGACGGTCCACCATGGTGTTGATGGTAATCTTCAGAGAAAGAATCTCGCCCTGTACCTCGGCCTTGACCTTTCTGCTAAGATCTCCTCGGGCGACAGCTGTCGTGACCTCTGCGATTTCTCGCACTTGGGTTGTCAGGTTCATCGCCATACCGTTCACATTCTCAGTGAGGTCTTTCCAGGTACCCTCAACCCCATGCACAGTGGCCTGTCCACCGAGGCGACCCTCGGATCCGACCTCTCTTGCAATCTTGGTGACTTCGTGTGCAAACTGCTGCAGTTGGTCCACCATGCGGTTGATTGTGTTCTTGAGTTCGAGAATTTCACCCTTGCACTGGGCTTCGACCTTGCGGGTAAGATTGCCTTGGGCGACAGCCGTGGTGACCTGAGCAATGTCTCGCACCTGAGTAGTGAGATTTTGTGCCATGGCATTGACGTTTACAGTGAGCTCGTTCCACATGCCCTTGACACCAGCAATTTCGGCCTGTCCACCGAGCTTGCCCTCGGTACCGACATCCCTAGCGACCTTTGTGACTTCAGTTGCAAATGACTGTAGTTGATCCACCATGGTGTTGATGGTCTGTTGTAATTGCAGGATCTCTCCTCGGGCCGGTCGCTCAATTTTGCGGCTGAGATCGCCATGAGCGACAGCAGTCGTCACTACGGCGATCTCTCGCACCTGTTCGGTGAGATTATTGGCCATCATGTTGACTATGCGACATGTTAGTATCGGCCCGATAGCGGGACACGAATCAAGACGTACCACTATCCGTCAGCTCAGCCCAAATACCAGCAACTCCTGGTAAGTTTGCCTGACCGCCCAATCTGCCTTCAGTGCCGACCTCTCGAGCGAGGAATGTGACTTGACTGGCGAATTCTTGCAGCTGATCCACCATGGTATTGATTGTGCGTTTGAAGAGAGTGATTTCAGGGTCCATTTCCTTTGCATGGATAAGAACCTTTTTGCTCAGATCTCCCATAGCGACAGCCGTGACAATCGCGCCAATCTCCCGTAATGCTTTCTGGAAAGCCAGATTGGCTGTATGGCGTTAGTAGCAGTTTGCTGACGTGTGGTGGGGTTGAAGCATACCTTGCTGGTGCTTGCCGAGTTCTCGTTTCAGTGCGCCAATGTCCTCAATGCCATGTTCAAACACCATGCTCTGTGTCGTCAGTTGCTTGTTCACTTCCCGGCTCAGGTTGTCTATGCAATGTTAGTATGAGGCTCAAATGAAGATAAAACATGCAACGAATATATATATATATCGATGCATGAATGTAGTCGTACCAATGTGTTCGCGCTGGTTCCTGATCTGGTCGGCCTGCTGGTTCAAGTGTACGCGTAGATAATTAAGTTGTTCCTCGGTGAGGGCAGCGGCAGGCTCCTCAGGGCCGCCATTTGTTTCCTTTGCAGCGAGCCAGTTGGACACCCAGATGGCGCGCTCCTTGTTTGAACCCCGACGAGCCTGACCAGGCGGGGCACTGCTGTTGCGAATGGCACCGGCAGGAGTGTATAGGACGCCATCCTCGGGGGACTCTTGTGCGGGCGTCAAAGGAAATTGGCCTGATTTGGCAGCAGCATGGCTGCACTTGTGCTCGAGAAAGTCTATGCGGCTGCACAGGGCCGATAGCTCTTGTTCTAATTGTGTCTTTTCTTCGCTCTCGGGGCCGGGCAGGGCGATTGCATTTGCGGCGGTTTTGGCGCCGTTTGCAGAGACTTGAGCGCTGAAGCTAGGGTCTCTGGCGGGATCGTGTTGGCGGGCGAGGTTGCGGATGATGGCTGCGACGCCCGAGTATGTCTCTGCAGCCATGGCGGCAGCGGCGGTGGGCAGCGGCAGCAGCGGCTGGAGTCAGAGGGGTGAGGAAGGATCTCGAGGGATGCTATGTGCGCATTGGAGGCGGCAAGAGCGAGGCGAGAGGGCGAGGACGTCAGTGGTTGAGGATTAGGAGGGGGGTGGGCAGATGGTCAAGCAGACGTCTGGGGCGGAACAAGATAATCTTTACAGACGGAAAGGCAATGCAGAGGGAGGAAGGCGAGATGAGGTTGGGTGGATGGTGTCGAAGAGGCGCGAAGGGCAGGGAGGCCCCGCCGGGAGAACAGGCGGGCGCGGAAAGAGGATAAGCGTGTCGTGGGTAGGGTGCTGGCGATGGGGTGGGCAAATGAAAAGCCAGGGCGTCTTGCAAGCCGGTACAGGCGTGTGTACTAAGTAACGTACAGTAGGCGCACGCACAAGCCACAGATGCTCACGGACAAGGAGAAGGAGCTTCGATGGCAGGGTGACAGGCTGAGGGCAGAAGATGCAGAAGAGGTGAATTGGAGGCTAAACTGTGGTACGCTGCCTCACAAAGGGATCGGCCCAGGAATTGCCGTATTGGAGGGAGAAGAGAGGGCTGCCATGCTTGCCATGGCATTTGCGCCTGTCAGTTGTCGGCTAGCAGGCCTGTCGGCCCACGCCAATCCATGGCGCCGCACCCAAATGCCACGCCTGCAACGCCCCAGTCTTCCATCACGGCCACCACGGCCACCTCGGCGGACGCCGGACGCGACGAGCGAGTCGAATCCAGTGAGTCGAGTCGAGCCGGGTCGAGTCACACATGCTGCCCGCCTGTCCGCTGGTCCGTTTGCTCGCCTGCCTGCCTGCCTGCCTGCCTGCCTGCCCGCCGCCGCTACGGGACGACAACGCCTATTGCAAGGACGCCTGTGCCTGCGCTGTCTGCCGACTTAGTTGGATACGACAACGGCTCTAGCTTCCTCCAGCGACGCCCTCGTGACGGCGAAATGAGAGAAGGGGGCTTGCCAAACAGCGGTGCAGGCCCTGTTGTGTCCGTCATGTGCTGCGGCAGCGACGTCATGGCTACGCTGCCACGCCTTCTGCTCTGCATGTTGCCCGGGCTCCTGAGTACACTGGGATGGAATATGAACGAGCATCCGTTGTGTAAAGATGCAAACTATGTCTATGTATAGAGGTGCATACCTACAAACCGACAATCCACACACATGGAATCGGCCTGCATCGCCTGGGGCGGGCACCCATGGCAAAGCGTGACCGCCTCTGCTAGCACTGCTGCTTAGCAGCAACGTACGAGCGTGTGCAGGGCAGTCCGGCCGAGGCGCCACGCTGCACCCACTGCCCTGTGGTGTGGCAAATTGCCCTACCCCTATCCCCCATCTGCCACTGGCTCGCTGGCCTCGCTGGCCTCGCGGGCACCAAACCTCAACGTCGACGGCGAACTCTGTCTGCATGCGCCACTAATTTAACGGTGCGCGACGCTGCCCGCACGCCCTCTCCTGTTTGATCGTCCCCTTTTTTCCTTTTATACGGCCCAAGTAGTCAGTCGTCTTTGTTTCACCTTTGCCCATCTCACTTGCACTCGGCAACTCTAACCAGGACCAGCCGCTCGTCGCCACCACCACCAACACCACCGTGGTAATCTCCCTACCGTGCCCTGCTCGCATCTCAATCTGTGATAGTAGCATGCCTGGGGCTGCTGACGGACGGGAGAAGACGAGGGTACGCTGCTCAATGGGTCGACGGGTGGGGTGCGCTCGGACGCCAGACTACCGCGTTGGGAGAGGCTGCCATGGTCGTCTTCAGGGTCTCCCCGGAGCCTATAGTAGCGCTGCCTAGGCGCATTCTGTGCCCGCTTACTTTTACTTCCCGGCACATGCTGCCCATACCATTATGCTCTTGCTTGCTCTACTCGACAACGCCATCTTCAACTCACCACCCCCATGGCCACACCGCATCCCGCCTAACCATGCCCGCAAACTTTGGCCCTTCCCGGTCAAGACCGCCCATATGCTCCCGGCATCTTCACTGCCACGATTGGCCTGCGTAGATCGTAATGGATCGACTCCGCATACGGAGTACATACTTGCTACATCCGCTCGTCTGAGCGCTGTCACTGCCACTGCCACTGCCATCATAAATTGCTCCTGCCATGCCGATTGGTTCTCTCGCAGAAGTTTATTCACCATGCTGTCCTGCACACCCTCATGCAGTGTCTACGAAATATCTATACAGTCACACTACACCTGGACCCACAGCATACTGCATCTTTTTTTTTGCCATCAGTCACTTCCAGCCCCTCCATTTGATTTCAGCTTGCGCATCTCTAGGGAAAAAAAAGAAATTCTACGGGCAAGCCAAGAGAAAAGAACAAATCCCAGACTGCCCCCCGCCGCGTGCCAGCCAGCCTTGGCCAACCCGCGCTATCCCACAATGCGGGGTCACCAAACCAAAACGCCAACGCGAACAGACACATCCATCACAATCACCCGCGGGAGACGAGCTCGCAGTCACACCCAAACTATCTTCTTACATTACATGCACTTGCTTAGACAAGACTACCGCAGTTTTTTGGCGTGGGCCACCAAACTCTCAATCACCTGTTCAAATGCGTCCTTGTCTCCTAGCGCGCTCTCCATCCGCTTCTGCCAATACTCAAACACCTCCTTTGCCCGTTCCTGCAACGCCCTGAGGTGATCAATGTGCATCCGTAGCTCGTCGTCCGTCAGACCCTCGAGCGCCGCGTCGGTCGTTGCACACAACTGTGTCGTACTGCTAATGTCCAGTTCAGGAGGTGGTGGGGGCCCTTTTCGCTTGCGGTCGACTTTTGAGCCTGACGAATCGACTGATGTCGACGACTCATTCTCGCGTCTAATGCGCCCCAGTGGCCCGCCGTTGCTGCGCCCATCGGACGAAGGGCGGGGCGACCGCTCTCCAGGTATGTGGATTGACGGTAGGATAAGCTTCTTTTGTTTCGACGCTGGCAGGATTTCATCCAGGTCTACGGGCACACCCAGTGAGACGAGAAACAGTCGGCGTATCCGTGATCGTACCCAGTCTGGCGGCTGCAGCGGTGGCGGTGCAACCAGCTGGCTCCACAGCGAGTGGCTGCGCTCCGACAAGAAAATGGACCGTGTCTCCTCCGGATTGGTAGATATGCTGGGTATCTCTCTTGGCAGAGGGTACATGTCCTCCAGGTAAGACCGGGTTGCGCTAGTAATGTCTTCAGGTGATGTGAGATGCTCAAAGTCCAAGACGGGCTGTACGGGCAAGAGGTTAGTCAGAATGTCACAGTAACAAACGGTCCAAGCAATACTATCAGTGGGCTAGAATTGCTGCGACTTACAGGACCTGGCAAAGGGGCAGGTACAGGAGCTTGTTCTGGCATTTTATCAAATGACGTCTCTGCCTCGTGCTCGCCTTGCTGAAACCCATCGTCAAAGTCTCCAAAATCGTCGTCACCCTCCTCACCCTCTTCAAACTCGTCAAAGTCCCCAAACCCATCGTCATCATCATCATCATCATCACCAGCTGCTACGTCTGCTGTGTCATCGCCAAAATCGTCGTCGTCGTCATTGCCCTCTTGTTGAACCACATCCTTGGCTTCGGGCGCCGCTTCGGCTGCGTCGTCGCTCGGATTTATTGTAGATCTGTCATGCGAGGTTGGTGACCCTTCTTCCGTCGTCAATGGTACGCAGGAGGCACCAAGGAAATGCCCTACGTACCTGAGTTGCTGCGCTGCGGCTCCTGTGGTGCCTTGATGACTACATCAGGCTCCGCATCCGCCAGACGCTGCTGGTGTGCTTCCGTGCCAGGCACATCACCGTAGCTAGGCTCGTCGGGATCGATCTTCTCAACCACAGTCTTTGGGATGGGCGTTCCTCCTGGCGTAATGGGCCGGTCACTGACGCTAACGCGTGACGCACTGCGGCTTCGCATGCCTTCTGGCACAATCTCAACCTCGTCGGGCACAGCGTCTTGGGTGCGTTTGTTGTATGCCTCTGTTCCTGGCACTTCACCGTGTGCTGGCGTATCGTCGACCCGCTCCACTCGCGTTATTGGGATTGGCGACGACAACGTAAACCGTCTAGCCTGGCCTTCAGACGCATCGGAGAAGTGCTCGTCACTTGACTCGGCTGCGTATAGTTAGGTACGAGCCGCTCATATCAGCACATGGTGTGGCATACCAAGCTCCTTCGCACCCGGGTCCTCCAGCTCTACGCTCTTGCGGGGTGGTGCCAGCTCGTCCGTCATGTCGAGAAGCCGCTGGATGTTCGTCTAATGTACACGTGTACAACAGGAGGTTGTAGAAAATAAATTGGAATTGATCTTGGGTAGAATTGAGTGTAGGTAGCAAGAGGAGTGCGTCACCGAGGCGAACAACCAAAGACTGCGCCTCCTTGCCTCGACGTCGTCGTGGAGTCTCAGGCACCTGCTATTAGCGGGGAGCGGCGGTCTGGAATCCCGGTCGCTGGCCAGGTAGGAACAACAATTCACCGGAGCTAAGCTCGACCCATGCATCTGTTTGTCCAACTTTTGGATGCGACATTGACGCGCGAGAAGGTCGTGTACATCTGCGCGCATCCACTTCAACTTGCCAATTAACAGTGGTCCAGCAATTACTTCTACGGTCGCGACACGCCTAGCCCAGTTGCGCGTTCGATAGTAGCATCTCCGACCTCAACAACAACTCCTTCAACAAACACCCATCGACCAGCGCCGACCTTATACAACCACCAACATGAGCTTCTCATTCGGCCAGCAGAATAGTGGCAGTGGCAGCAGCAGCACGCCTGGAAAGTCTCTATTTGGCGCTACACCCTCAACTGGCGGTGCAACACCGTCTCTCTTCGGCACCGCCAGCAGCACCAACAACACGTCCAGCGCACCCAGCAGCGGCGGTCTCTTCGGCGGCGCCACTAACAACACAGCCGGATCTGGTCTTTTCGGTGGTGGTGCTGCAGCATCAAGCACACCTGCAGGCAAACCCGGTGGTCTTTTTGGCGGAGGTCAAGCTGGCGCGTCGTCAACACCGTCGGCTTTTGGTAGCGGAGGCTTTGGAGGACTTGGAAAGAAGGAGGGCGATGCGTCCAAGCCAGCTGGAGGATTGTTTGGCGGTGGTGGAGCTTCCTCTGGTGGTGCTGCCACTTCTTCTGCTCCCTCGTTTGGATTCGGTACAGCTGCTAGTGAGTATCCATATACGTCCCGGTTGGCTCTATGCGCCTGCTAACACAAGCCTCAGGCTCAGCACCATCAGCCACACCTGCGACAAACAAGACATCTCTTTTCCCCTCCACTACTCCAGCCGGCGCTCCTCCAGGTGGTAGCCTGTTCAGTCAGCCTGCCCAATCTAGCGGTGGAGCCCAATCTGGCTCTTCTTTGTTCGGTCAACAGAGCAGCCAGACTACTGGAGCCGGATCGTCTTTGTTTGGCGGCGCAAAGCCTGCCACAACCTCTTCTTCCACCCCCAGTCTGTTCAGCTTAGGAGGAAACACAGCAACCTCCAACGACGCAAACAAGAGCGCTACCCCTGCTGCTGCTGCTGCGCCCACATCCAACCTGTTTGGAGGAGGAAATCAAACATCGACGTCTGGTGGACAAGATGCGAAGACGCCCAAACCTGCGGGTGGCCTCTTCAGTCTTGGTAGCACGACACCAGCTGCCGCGCCAGCAAAACCGTCAGGATTCACCCTTGGCGCTACATCATCCGCACAACCCGCTTCTTCGCAGCCTGCATCCAGTGGCACACCAACCTTAAGCCTAGGTGGAAACACCAGTAGCACAGCAGCTTCTGCGGGCACGGCAACCAGCCTATTCTCAACTGCGGGAACCTCGACGCCAGCTTCGACCGGAAGTGGCTTTGGTTTCGGCAAACCTGCTGCCGCTACTAGCACACCGGCAACCACTGGTGCAGCTACTACCGCCACAACCACAGCGCCCGCCTCAACCACATCGCTGTTCCCGAGCTTGGGCGGCGGAAGCTCTGCCGCACCCGCAACTTCTGGGGCTGCAACTACCTCAACCACCACCCCAAGCCTATTCAGTAAGCCCTCCGGAAGTGAGGCGCCTGCATCGAAGCCCAACGCCGAATCACAACCGGCATCTACTTTGGGTGCTACTAGTGGGACTGCGGGCGGCAATGCGGCCCAGAGTGGGCTTGCAGCCTCAACCGCGGGACCCGCGCCATCGGCGCAATCACGGTTGAAGAACAAGTCCATGGACGAAATCATCACGCGTTGGGCAGCAGACCTATCAAAATACCAGAAAGAGTTCCAGGCTCAAGCTGAGCAGGTGGCCTCGTGGGACAGAGCATTGGTCGAAAACTCTGATAAGGTTCGACAGCTATACTCGAAGACCTTTCAGGCTGAGCGTGATGCAGCCGAAGTTGAGAGGCAGCTGACTATGATGGAAGAGAACCAGCAAGAACTGGACTCTTACCTTGACCGCTATGAGAAGGAAATTGACAATCTCATGAAGATGCATGGCGTCAGCGGCAAGAACGAGAGCCTGCGGGGTCCCGACCAGGAGCGTGAGAGAACGTAAGTAGCCTCTTTACACAAATGTTTTGCCATGCAAAGTACAGCAAGAGGCTAACAAACAAATCAGTTACAAACTCGCAGAAAAGCTCCAAGACCGCCTCAACGAATTAAACAAGGACCTCACAGAAATGATTGAGGAAATAAACAGCACTTCCCAGACTCTCAGCAAGACTGGCAAGCCAGACGACCCCCTCACAAAGGTTGTCCGCGTCCTCAACACGCAGCTCTCACAGCTCCAGCTTATCGACTCTGGTGCCTCGCAGCTCCAAGAGAAGATTGCAAAGGCACAGCGTGAGACGCAGCGTGTGGGCGCTAATGGCTGGAACGGACTCGGTTCTGATCCTTCTGCTGATTTCATGAATAGCATGCGTGGAGGTAGGTCGACGCAGCGCTTCGGTGGTGTGTCATAGATGTGAACGACAAGTTAGTAATGGGGGGTTGATGAACGGACCGGAAAGGATCAAAGTTAAACTTTTAGTAAAGGGGGTGTTTTGCATACCAACTTTGGCGTTTTTTTTTTCGTTTTCTTCGAGAACGTGGTATAGTAGGCAAAAAAAATTGTTCACGTACAACATCTCTCTCATTCTATTGAACTACCATCACTTGTGAAGAAAGAAAGAAAAAAAACATGAACTAGAAAACCGGTGAAGCTTTTTGCTTTTAAACCCTTTATCCTCACGCTTCTCCCTTCCCCGCAACCTCTCCCTCATCGACCCCTTTCCCCGCAACAACCGTCTCCCCCGTTACCCCCTCCGCCTCCCTCCTCTTCTCCGTGCGCACCTGCATCCAAACCAACAGTGCCGTCCACACGCCCATCGCGATGCTCACGGCAATCATGGCCCACATTCCGCGCGTAAAATACGGTGCGTAGCTCGCGCCGTAGAACACAATGCTCCACCACGCATTGATGGCGTTACTGCCCATATTCATGCTCGCAATCACAACAGCGCGCAGACTGTCTTCTTCGTAGCGCAGCACGTCGTTGGCCCAGGCGAAGAAGGTGGCTTGGCAGGCGTATACGCTGCCGGCCCAGTAGTACATTGCGAAGTGGATGGTGGTGTTGTGTGGGTAGGCGAGGATGAGGGAGGATGTGAGGATGCCGGTTAGGGCGATCCAGTAGCCGACTTTGGCATTGTGTATTAGTACGTGCTGTCTGTCTTTTTTTTGGGGGGGGAGAGGGGAGGGGGGAGGCGTACCTAAATACCGTTTCCCGCCCATGAAATCTGTCAATGTGGCCCAGAAGAGTGTTGACACAATGCCCACCGCGGGAACGCCCGTGGGATAATTATTGTTCTGTGTCACGGTGTATTTATTTGTCGGATGTGATTTCATGTACAGTTGTAGCAGGGCGTTTGTACTAAAGGATTCCGTTTCGCCAGCTAGTATCCAGAGAATGACGAAGAAATACCAGTACCATGTTTTGAAGCAGTGCTTGACGAAGGAGAGGGAGATGGGTGTGCGTTCTGAGACTTCGGGGACGCGGGAGATAGCGAGGGCTTTTTCGGAGGCGCTGAGATAAGGGGCGCGGGTGTTGCGGGGGGTGTCGGGGAAGAGGAGGTAGCCGTAGATTGCGACGGGGACGGTTATGATGCCGTCGATTACTGTAGGAGGTTTCGAGTCAGATTATTATTATTATTATTTTTCTTTGGCGAAACTTACTGAATAGCCATCGCCATCCGCTCATGCCTCGTAGACCATCCATACTGCTGTGGATTCCCGTCTGGATGAAACCGCCAATCATGGTTCCTGCAAGACCAGATGCTGTAAAGATTCCAGATCGCTTTCCTAGCTCTTTCTCGGTGTACCATGATCCGAGGATGTAATGGGTTCCGACGAATGTTGATGATTCAAATAAGGCCTGGAAGAAGCGAATAGCCATGATATCTTGAGGCTTTTGGGCTGCTGCCGTGACCATTGTTAGAGCACCCCATGCTACCTTGCCTACTTGTTAGTCGACGTGGTGATGTATATGGCTATGGAGCATACCATGCATAGTGGGAAGAAGTAGCGTGGTTTGACATAGTACAGCGCAATGTTACATGGCACTTGGCCGATTGTATAGCTTGGTCGCCAGTAAGCACAAAGTCTGCGTTTGGCATTCTTCAAAACTTACCCTACCGTGAAGACAGTATTGATTTGGTTGAGCTGGTTGCCTTTGAAATTTAGCTCTTCTCTCATACCAGAAACATATGCGTTGTTGAGATTGGTGCGATCCAGGTAACTTTACACAGCATTAGAGAAGTCTCCCTTTAATTTTGAGCACCAACACATACTTGAGAAAGTACATGAGACAGCAGAAGGTCAGGATGAAAAAATCAAGCTTTTGCACTAGTTTGCGCTCTCCAGGCGCATTCTGGTCGCCTCGCAGATAGGCGATGAAGCTGTTCGCCATGCTGAATTGACAACGCCTTCCAGTGGCGAGATAGTTCTCTAGCGATGGCTGCAGAGTCTGGGCAGAGTTGTTGTTTTGTAAGGTATATTGATAGACAAAGACTATCACTCCAACCTCCGATTATCTTTATCGGATCCGTCTGTAGTTGTCCAGTACGGTTCGGATCAGGCACTCGAATACGCGCATGATAAGGCCGAGGCAAAAAGTGGGAGATACCAGAGATAATAGGCCACTTTTATCTGACTCGGGAAATGCGTAATCAGGAATTCCCTTTTGCAGATCTCAAAACTTCTCGATAGGCAACTAATCGCCGGTATCGGTGGCCAAAAGACAAGCTCAACAAGGCAGGTCGTCCTCTTGGACAATGATAGCCTACTCGGCCGATTTACCGGAAAGCCTACGAAGAGGTCAGCCGGGATGGTGTGGAGCCTGTAAGTGCGGGGAGTGGCATGGTCATGGGCTTGAAAGGTGCGGCCGAGGACCACGCGGATTGGATAAAGTAGGAATGGGTTACCCACGGATATGGGCGCAATAATCTACTTGGGGTATCGCAGAAGTTCGTTGCTGCAGCACTTCAACATTGCAGAGTCTTGGGGCTACACAAGTTTTGAGCCATGACAGCTGAACCGAACTGGGAGAAAGTCGCTGCGGGGAAGCGAGCAGCCTTGGCAGAATCCATTCCGACGCTATATCGCATACCTCAGGATAAATTCCCGTCAGAGTCCCAACTCGATGTAACCGTCTGGCCAAAGGAATCAGGGTGGTTTACGCCAAAGGAACTGGAGATTACAGATAGTACAGCCTCTCAGATCCTGGAAAAGATTGCTTCCAAAGCATGGAGCGCAGAGGATGTAACCGCTGCCTTTTGCAAACGTGCTGCAGCAGCCCATCAACTGGTATGATGATGATCTTGGAAATATCTGGAATTCCATCTGACGTAAAACAGACCAACTGCCTCAGCGATGTATTCTTCGATGAGGCAATTGCGCAAGCAAAGTTCCTCGATGAGCATCTTCAACGAACCGGCAAAGTGGTAGGACCACTCCATGGCCTGCCTATTTCGCTCAAAGACAACTTTAATGTCAAAGGGAAAGACAGCACAGTCGGCTTTACATCCCTTGTAGGAAAGCCAGCCGAATATAATGCGACACTTGTAGATTTGCTGGAGAAGCTTGGTGCAGTGCGATACTGCAAGACCAATGTGCCAACTGCCATGATGATTGTATGTATTTTTACCTGGGTCACGGTGCGCAACCTTACATGGTACAGGCAGAGTCTGTAAACAACACGTTTGGCCGTACAGTCAGCCCGTTGAACCGAAAGGTCACATCTGGGGGATCCTCTGGCGGAGAATCAGCCCTTATTGCATTTGGAGGCAGTCCTTTAGGCGTTGGAACCGATATAGTAAGTCCAATCTGAGTTTGCAAATTCTATTGCTGACAGTACAACCAGGGCGGCAGTTTACGGATACCAGCAGCATGCACTGGCATCTTCACTCTTCGTCCATCGTTTGGCCGCTTCACGACACAAAGATGTACATCTGGCCTTGCCGGCCAGGAGGCAGTACACAGTGTCAATGGCCCTATGGGAAAAACGCTCGAGGATGTTACCATGTACTCAAAAGCCGTCGTTGATGCAGAGCCTTGGAAAGTAGACCCCAGAATGTTACCCATACCATGGCGGGTTGTAGAACCTCCTAAGAAACTCAAAATCGCGGTACTCTGGAACGATGGTATCTGCATGCCCACACCTCCTGTAACTAGGGCGCTGAAAGAGACTGCGGAGAAGTTGAAGATGGCAGGACATGACGTTGTTGATTGGGATCCTAAGCTACATCAGACCGCACTTGAGATTCTGGTGAGTATCTAAAGAACTACCTGAATCTTGATACTAAACAGTGCAGGCAAAATTCTTTGTCGCAGACGGCGCTAAGAGCGTCAGGAAATTGCTCGAACCGACCAGCGAACCATTTCGACCAGAGATGCAAGCCTACGCAGAATCCAAAGAACTAGGTGTGTATGAAATGTGGCAGCTACATCTGGCGAGAAGCGAGCTACAAAGGAAATACTTGGAACAATGGAATTCTATGGAAGGACTCGATGCCATCCTAGGTAAGCCGGAAATCTGCATCATCAGTATCCGCCGATTAACCATTGACAGCGCCCACAACTCCTTACTCCAGTGTACCGCATGGTGAATTCAAATACGTCGGATATACTGGGGTATACAATGTAGTGGACTACTCTGCAGTGTCATTCCCTTGCGGAGTCTCGGTCGATAAAACAAAAGACAAGCGCTTGAATGACCACAAGCCTCAAAGTGATTACTGCAAAGCTACTCAGGATAGCTGTAAGATGCACTAAACCACTGCATGGAAGGGCTTGATGGCTGACATATGATAGATGACCCTGAGCTGTTAGATGGATTGCCTGTGAGCTTACAGTAAGTATCGCACTAGCGTGGCCCTCCTGATCATGACGCTGATGCATACAGACTTATCGCCCAAAGACTTGAGGAAGAGAAAGTGCTTGCTATGACCGGAGCGATATTACAAGCGGTTCGAGAATAGAGTACTGTGCCTTTCATATATATGGGCTGGATCTAGACGATGAAAAACTAAATGTATAAGGTGACGTTGTTTTGTTATAGATTAAGTCCGTGAGCGGTACCTTCCACAGTACATACAGCATCCCTGTCGCGTGGCATTGGGAAAGAGCTTTCCTTAAATATAGCAAATATTTCCATGCTCGACTTCCAACAGGGGCACTGTGTTGACAACCTCTTACGACTACACATCTTCCGACATATGCTCTCACCTTATGCATCTCTCTTACGACCAGCTTCATCTTGTTCCTGACCCCCGCCACCCTACACGCATTTGCCTATAAGAACTTCAAGCTGGTCGCTACTTACTCTTCTCTCACGCAATCCTGCAAGTAGAAAATCCGCATCCACCTAACGACTCACCTGCCAAACCTCTAACTCGCTCATTGAAATCTCTATACATTTCTTCTCGTGCTACCACCTGTCATTTACAGCATCGTATTTTACCGTGTATTTTTTTCTTGTTGAGAAATATGGCAAGGACCCCTATCAAAGAATTGAACAAACCGAGCGCGCGATCGAAATCGACATCGATGCCAGAGCACAGAAAGCCTCTATTACCCGCAAGGAGAAAGCTCCCTTGGCTTGAGGACAACCACCCTCACGTTTCGCGCAAAGGCCCAGTAAATGGCCAGCTCGCCACTGCTATAGGAGCCCCATATAACACACCAGTAGATGGTCCTGGTAGCTCTGCAAACTCACCATCTCCAAGCACCCGTATTCCAAGTCGCAGGACCTCTGCCTCTGGTGCCTCATGGGCTGCAGTAGGGGCCAAGCCGATAGCGCGAAGGCAAACGTATGTCTCACCGGTTGACAGTGGAAGCACCTCAGCGACTGGAAGTAGCCCATCGCCGGCTACACGACATCAGCAGTCAGAGGCTCGACGGACATCTTCAGCTTCCAGGAAAGCAATTCCACCAAGAACGGCCCATCCAGTATCAATTTCGCAGCCACACAATCCTCACAAACGGCTATCGATCGTGCACATCAAAGATGATGTCGATCATCCCAAGTACAATAGTTACCGCTCACGCGCCCAGAGTTTGGCACCCATTCCAGATCATCTGGAGCAGCCCGAAATGCCAGAACATATTATCTTACCAACAAGGAGTGATTCTGATAGCACATCAACGGAAGCGATCATTTCGAGGATCCAAGGGCCATCTCGCACTGCCTTCGAGCATAGCGCCAGCAGAAGGATAAGCAGGGCAGTAGACGATCTGGAAGACATGGTACAAGAAGCCGTCGAAGTTGCCGAGGGTACTCAAGATCAAGGCCAAGTCAGGGAGATATATGGGATCATCGAAAGTGTCCAAAAGGCCGTTCAAGAGGCAGCTGAGGAGCCCACACACCTCATGGAAACAGCCTCTCCTCTCAAAGCATCTAGCTCTTCTAGCCCATCTTCTAGGGCCTATCATACAGCAGGGTCTTCTGGGAATGTACTCGAAAATGTTGCGCCCAATGTCCATCCGCCTCATGGATTCCACAGAGGCTCAGTATCCCATGATTGGGTATATTCGAGCCAAGAACACCCAGAACAGGGGGATTCAACGATACCTGAAACTGAAAAAGAGAAAGAGCAAGACCGTACTGGATCAGAGACACACAACAGTATTTCTCAGCCAAAGCATATCAAGGCAGCTCCTAGAGAGCATGTAGACTTTGTTCTCCGCCCCGTAGGCCGAGAAGAATCCCGAGGTCGTTCACGTCAACGAAACACCGATGATTCTAGAGCCGGTCGACACCCTCATCCGCAGAAAAAGAGCCTCAAACGTACTCCTCTGCCCGATTCGGAATCCGACCAAAAGGATACTGGTGTGGACGACAACGACAGCTCATCCGAGGAAGACCATCCGCAAGCAAAAGCCTATGGTAACGAACTGACGGTCCGCGGGCAAGCGCATCATCATACATTTAACTTGATACGACCTCACCGTAGACAGCCAATTGCAAGAAATTGGTCCACAGGCAAGAAACGCCTGACTGCGACAATAGCCTGCATCAACACAGCTCTACTTGGCATCATTGTTGGCATCTACGCTGGTGAGGTACCACGCATACAGTACTCTCTAGCAGACGAGCAGCATGTAGCAATTGTCGGCAACGCAGTCTTGTTCGCTGGGCTTGCTATTTCTACCCTCTTTGCTTGGACTCTACCGCTCCTCCACGGACGAAAACCCTACATTCTCTCAGCCCTAACAATTGCTCTACCACTCCAGTTTCCTCAAGCTATTTTTGTAAGCGGTTATGCCGACAAAGATCCCGCGTTGCGCGTCGGGCTCCTGTTGGCTCGCGGAGCATCAGGCCTTGTTCTCGGTTTTGCCAATGTGAACTACATCACCGTGCTACTCGACCTTTTCGGCGCCTCGTTACAATCAAAGAACCCGCACCAAGAATTTGTCGTTGTCAACGACGTACGCCGTCACGGTGGAGGCATGGGCTTATGGCTGGGAATCTGGTCATGGTGCTGGATTGGTTCGCTCGCTGTAGGTTTCCAACTCGGTGCTGCAATCATCGAAGACCTGCAACCGCAATGGGGATTCTACGTTGTGATTCTGATTCTGTTGGTGGCTTTGATACTCAACATTACTGCTTCGGAAACACGACGGGCACAGTTTCGCGAGTCGGTAACTGAAGTGTACGACAAGGATGAGAATTACATTACGAGGCGCATCAGCAGGGGAGAGGTGAAGCTGCATATTCAGACTGAGGGACCAAGGTATTGGTTTGAAGAAGTATGGGCGGGGATAAAGCTCATGGCTATGATGCTCCTTCAGCCAGGCTTCTTCGTCCTTGCGGTCTATTTAGGCTGGATCTACGCACAAGTTGTGCTCGTCATTGTTCTCCTGGGTGCCCTATTATCACGAGACTACAGATGGAGATCGACACTGGTGGGTGCAGGCGTCATGTCTATCGCCATTGGTGCACTCTTAGCCATCCCCATGACGAAAGCGGGTATTTTCTCTCGTGATCGCAAAAGATCATTTCGCACCGACTCGATGACGTTCGAGAAGCAAGTCACTTGGACCAGCCATCTAGTGCGGCGCGCCATCTTCACACTCACACTTCCTCTCATGGGAATGGCCTATACAGTCTCGTCCGCTGGGCGTCCTTATCCATACATTGTGCCAATCATCTTCGCCGGTGCAATAGGGTTCCTCAGCATTCTCGCCATAGCTGAGTGCCACGGGTTCATAATGGAGACATTTGATACATGCGATTTACAACCTGGTGTCAACACAAAGCATCGTCTCCAAAGCATGGCAGCGCAGGACCGTAGAAGAAGGACAAACTACTCGTCATTTCCTCGCATCACTGCTGGCATATTTGCGAGCCAGATCATTGCCTTCATACTCGCCGCTATAGCAACCATAGTTGGAGGTAACATGACACGACAGCTCGGGGCTCAAACATCCACGGGCGTCACAGCAGGTATTCTCCTGGGCTTGACTGTTCTCCTAATCTTGGTTCTCTTGCGCTTCAGGTCCGTGCAAGTCATACCAAATCATACTTTTGGCACCAGACGCGATACAGCAGCGTGGGAGGAGTTCAAAGACATGGAGAAGATGGGTAGAGGCAGCGATTGGCAAGCAGTGGTGATCGGAAATCCGAGTGGCAAGATGAGGAGAATGAGCGTGCTTGAGTTGGGAGCTTTGAGTCGATGGACGGAGATTAGAAAGTTGAATTTCTTGATCAAGGGGGTAATGTTAGGCCAGCCCAAGGAGAAGAAGAGGGGGCCTCCTAGCGATGACTATTAGGTGATGGATGAGAGTGGAGGATTGATGAGATTGTTATTTTGTTGTTTCTTAGAGTATACCTAACCCCTGATGGTTTACCAGTGAAAAGGCCGAGAAAAATACGTTGGAATAAACCTTCTACAAAACATCAGTAGCTTGCCGAGTGGTAAGCTTAACAGTTTGGTATGAAGCCGTATTGGCGCTAAGAAAAGACATGTACCAGCGCTGTGGCTAAGATGCAATATTCGCACGTGCCGTCAATGATGACGTAAATACGGCTTTCTACAGTCATTTCGTTCCTTATGCATATGAATTTAGCTGCGTTTAGTCTGGTCTTCTAGCAAGTGTGTTGAATATAGAATAGACAAAAAGCGTTGGGTGATGTAAAGATGAACACTCAATCAATCTCCTAAGCCACTGAGGGTTCCGACAAGCGGCGCACGGCCCCCTCGGAAAAATCGTCAGCTCACTGCCGGAGCTCCATCCACCCTCACGAGCAGACGACCGGCGACAACCCATCTTCCCTCGCTCAATTCGCATCAAGATGTCTCTCGCCGCATCCCGTGCCGTGTTACGGCAGTCGACGTTCACCGTCCGCCGCGCTGGCATCCGCAATGCCTCGACGACCGCCGAAGCCACCAACACGGTAAAAGACGCTGCGTCAAAGGCACAGTCAAAGGCATCAGAGGGACTCTCCAAGGTCCAGAGCTCGGCGAGCTCTGCGGCGTCGAGTGCTGGCCAGGCCGTCAGCAATGCGTCGCAGCAAGCCACTGGCCGCGTAGGAAGGGTGGTCAACTTCGTGCAAGGTTAGTCACACTCATGGGCGAGGGGCGCAGGAAGACGTTCAATGGCACCAGGCGGATCACGGGCTATAAGAAGAGCATGGAGTGAAGGTTGTGACACTCAATGGGTCGCCAGAGGAGTGATATACGCCTTATCAGGGGAGCAGCGAGAGGGGCATTGGTAGATTTGCGCCACGTTATTTGACAGCGTCACCGAGATAACGTAGCTGTGCCTGATGAACTGTTTACTGATAGTTGCGCAGGAATCATTCCCCGGGCCACCTACTACGGAAAGGTTGGACTCGAGCTCGGCAAGCTCATTGCCCAGCAGCGAAACATGCAGCCACCGTAAGCTTCCCACAATTGCAGGCCACGTTTACGTCTGTTTTGGAGTACAAACAATTAACGGCCACCAGATCCGTCCAGACCATGCAAAACTACATTCAGCCCGCTCTGAACGCCCTCCGCAACCCAAGCACCCTATTCAGCCGCCTGGCCAGCGAGGCCAACAGCGCCACCCAGCAGTCACCCGCTAATGTCATCGCACAAATCCGAAACGTTCCTTCCGCGCAGTGGTACTCGATTGGCGTAGTTGCCGCTGAGGTCATTGGTTTCTTCTCCGTTGGTGAGATCATTGGCCGTTTCAAGCTGGTTGGCTACAGGACCAAGAAGGACGAGCACCACTGAGTGCGATAAAGTGAACAAGAACAAGACATGACATTCAAGTATACATTTGGCGCCAAGCCAAAAGTTAGATGTGCGACGAGGAGCGGGGTGAGGAAACACTGTACGATTTCGCGGGCTGATGAGCCGACCAAGTGTGTTTGCGGTGCATTCGGGGTGCAAGGGATCCGATACTGTATACTGCACATACCTCTGATTTAGATTCCATTTTCTACATGTGCACTTTTACTGGCAATGCATCTACTTCAGTAAATCATCGGCCATAGCCCGTGCTGTGAATGCTATGTAAGGTGTTCGGCGCTAGTTCGGCAAAATAGCCCCGGCCCAGTTATTTTTCCCAATGCAACTTTTGCATCGCGAACAACTTCAAATTGAGCTCCATATGGAAACCCTGATGTCGAGTGCACTACCATAGATTGCCCCGATTGCCCTGTCACTGCCATGAACGTATTCAAGCTCCTCTCGCGATCTTCCCAAGCGGCGCCGAGCTCGCACGCGCAAAAGCTTCCTTCCTCCGGCGCCGTCGCAAACCCGCAGCTCTTCGGTCACAACGAGCCACCACAGTCACCTGATTCGTCCAACTCGAGTCGCAAACGAAAGCGAGGGCAGAATGTCGTAGATTCAGAGTCTAGTTCTGCTGCCTTACCCGCAGACCTCGATTTCTTTGGTGGAGGCGCAGGCAGAGACGCACAGACTGGCGGGGACAAATTATCCAAGAAGCAGAGAAAGAAGCAGAAGAAACAGGAGCGGGAAGAGGCGGCGAACTTGGAAAAGGAAATAAACGATATCCAGCAAGAACCGTACGATGTTGAGGAATGTAAGAGGATACTGCGCTCGCACAAGCTAAAGGTTGCCGTGTTGGAGGACTTTGCGCCACAAACAGAAGAGCCGCGCAAGGAGAAGAAATCGAAAAAGAAGAAGAAGAAGGAACAGGAGAAGATCGAGGAGAAAAAGAAGGATACGAAGAAGACATTATACCCTCAGCCCATCACATCGTTTGCGCAACTGCGAACGCGTTACGGCATATCGAGACGCCTCGCAGAGAATATAATAGAGCAGGGTTACAAGTTGCCGACGGAAGTTCAACTGGGAGCCTTGCCACTATTGTTGCGCAAGAAGGGTGAGCCAGGACTCATGCAAGACGTTGAGAATTTGTCTGGGGCGGAGTACAATGGAGATATCGACCTTTTGACGGTCGCACCTACGGGCAGCGGAAAGACTATAGCGTTTCTCATACCGATCATCGATGCGCTGCTTTCGGAAAGCAAGAGCACGGAAGCCAAAAGTGGTCCTCGTGCGGTCATACTTGCCCCCACAAGGGAGCTGGCGTCGCAGATTGTGAATGAAGCAAGGAAACTGGCAAAGGCTACTGCAGTCAAGGCTACGCTTATGAGGAAAGGCATGCAGGTGGTGACACATGAGGAAGATGACACTGAAAAGACAAAAGACGATGAGGCCAAAGACTTGTCCGAAGCCTCCGACGATGACGATGATGAATCTGGATCAGAAGATGAAGAGAAGGAAGCACCAAAAAAGAAGCAGACAGGCCGTCGAGCAGAGCTTGTGAAGGCTGCTATCCTCGTCTCAACTCCCCTTGCTCTTGTGAATTCTCTGAAGCGCAAAGATGGGACCATTGCAAGCATCCCTAGCATATCTCAACTTGTCCTCGACGAAGCCGATGTCCTCCTCGATCCTCTGTTCCGCGAACAAACTCTGGCTGTATGGAATGCATGCACAAATCCTCACCTTCGTGTTGGCCTCTGGTCAGCGACAATGGGATCAAATATCGAAAGTCTAGCAATATCTACTCTAAACGACCGCTGGTCTGCCATTTCCTCACCACAATCCGCTTTTCCCCCTCGACCACCACTAATCCGCCTCGTCGTTGGTCTCAAAGACAGCGCCATCCCAAACATATCCCACCAACTAACCTATGCCGCGACCGAGCAAGGCAAACTCCTAGGCCTCCGTCAACTCCTTCACCCAACCGCCCTCCACACCGACTCATCTCAACCCATACTCCGTCCCCCCTTTCTCGTCTTCACCCAAACCATCCCACGAGCCATAGCCCTCCACTCCGAACTCCTCTACGATATCCCCCCCGAAGCGGGCGGCAGCTCTCGCATCGCCGTACTCCACGCGGACCTCAGCTCCTCCGCCCGCGACACAATCATGACGCGCTTCCGCAAAGGCGAAATCTGGGTCCTCATCACCACCGATCTGCTCGCCCGCGGCATCGACTTCCGCGGCCTCAACGGCGTCGTAAACTACGACGCCCCGTCCTCCGCCGCCGCCTACGTGCATCGTGTCGGCCGTACTGGCCGCGCCGGCCGCACGGGAGGCGTCGCGGTCACGTTTTACACCCAAGACGACATTCCCTACGTTAAACTCATCGCCAACGTTATCCGAGCGTCGGAGGCGCTGAGGGGGGTTGGCGCCGATGAGGGCAGTGTCAAGCAGTGGTTGCTGGATGCGCTGCCGACGCCGTCGAAGAGGGATAGACAGGTGCTTAAGAGGAGGGGGGTTGAGGCGAGACGGACGGGGAAGAAGAGTAGGATTAGTAGTAAGAGTGGGTATGAGAGAAAGATTGAGAATATGCGGAGGGAGAAGAGGGAGAAGGCGAGGAGGAAAGACAATCAGGAAAGTGGGAGTGAGGGTGGGGAGGGCGAGGGTGAGTTTAAGGGATTTGATTAGGGGAGGTTGAAAGTGTATGAATAAGTTGTATTCTGTTGGAAAATTCATGATTATTTACTGAATTCCAATGATGCTGTACACCTGAAGCAACAGTATTACTTATCTAAATACAAGTCCTACCTTTGAAATCCATCATTCCGTCTCGTACTCGTTATCTTTTTTTTCTTCTTCCTTTCATCTCGTCTTGCCTCATCCAACCCTCCCCCCCACTCCCTCTTCCCTCCCAAAAGAAAAAGGTACGAAGATATGTTTTCTCTGTCATACACTTTATGCCCTCTCTAACCATTTTTTTCTCTTATTACAATCGAAGATTACAATGTATATATTACTGCGTGTGTTCCGGCTTAGTCCAAGGTAAATGGTACATATACAAGGACATTTCATGTCGCGTACATGGCGAAGTAGAACAATTGAATCATTGAGGAAATATGGAGGGAGTGAGGGGGGGGAGTGAGGTTGGTTTCTTAGATGCTGTATCGTATATAAACGAAAACGGAAAAGTAGCATTGATCTAGAGTCGCGAGGTCTTGGGGTAAGGGTTGTATAGGAATAGTATCCTGTCGTTGCCTGGGCTAGGCGATGTTGTAGTTCATGGTTTGCTGGGTTATAGGAGTGATGTAAGAGGAGTAACGGAAAATAAAAAGGGGTCGTGCGAAGTTTTGAGGTTTGAGGGGGGGTTTTTTTTGCACAAAGATGACATTTGTACTAAAGGACGGAAGGAGAGGAGGGTGGCGAAGGAGGCAGGAGATTGGTAAACTACTTGCTATTGATGGTTTTTCTTTTTCTGCGAACAAATTAAGATTTTTTTTGTTGTTGTAGAAAAAAAAGGGAGATGGCGGAAGGATTGAGATTCGAGTTTACAAGATGGTATCTTGGGTTGGACATGAAAGCCCAGATCATGTACATCGGCGTAGAGTTCTCTTATGGGAGTAGATATATCAACATTGTTATCATTATCGTTTCTTTCTCATCTCCGTGGAACTTCTGTTTTTCTGTGCCGTCATGAAAAAAAGGGGCACGCTATACTACCTTGACTTGATGCAAGTACTTGCATGTCACACCGAACTGAACAATGTTACAATGTGAACAACGATGCATATGCATCCCAACTCTTCTCATCATCAAAGTAGGTCGACAAGAAAGAGGAAAAACAGGACCTTATCAAAAGGGGAAAACAATGCAGCTGTGCATACTGTACATGACACACCGTGCATCTGCATTTTCCGAATTGGAATTTTGGCAAAAAAAAAAGCCGAAGAATTTCGGATGTGAAAAGAATAACCCTTGAAAGTACTTCTACTTGCCATGGATAAAATAGGACCAAAGAAAAACGGGAGTAGTCCTGAGGATCCTCCTAAACAAGTCAAGACCTTGAAGCCGGAGTTGCTCGGGAAAAACCAGCTACAGGAAGCATGCATGCTTGATTGTGTTTGTGTCTTCGCCCCCACGGTATGAATCCTACCATCACTACTTATGCATGCCACGTTCGATGGCGACGGCAACAAGGGCTTGGCCGGTTGGTCGCGGTTCGGCGAGCCGCAGATAAGAGCAAAAAAAGGGTCAATGTTATGCAAGCGCTTGGCCTTTTCAAGTTTTTACCGTATTCTCGAGCAGCAGGAATCTTTCGCACTGCGGTACTAACCGACCATCCGGCTCTAGCCTCCGTGATCCATCCAGGGAACTTGCACGGTTTGCCGGGTTCTGTATGGGCTTGGCATGTCTTGCAGGAAACCCGGCGAGTGGCTCGCAACGGCATCAAGGGCTGTATGGAGTAGGTGATGCGGTGTCATAGGGCATCTTCATGACGCGGGAGGGTGTGGTGGTGGGATTCTGTAGGATTGTAAGAAGACTTTGGGCCTTTTCTTGGTGGTTGTGAATTTATGACTCAAATTGCGGTTAGAGATGCAGTGAGTTCAAATGATACGAGCTGGAAATGTAAGCATTTCTGATTCGATTGCTGTGTAGCGGCTGGCGTTCCAGAATGACGCCTGAATGGCTCTGCAATTATCCCCGCATCCCATAGCCTAATTTGTGTCTACCCAATGAGGCCCTTGTTATTACCATGCGTGATGTTACTGGACAGCAGGCTGCAGAGTACAGGAGACATTGCTTTTTCTTCTTTTGCCAATATGCGGGTCGACACTCAGCATCAAAAGCTCAGTGGCGATCCACGCAGCTCTTCTAATGCAAGAATGATTTGATGGTCGCCTGTCGCGTGTAACATGTAAAGGGTGGGTCGACGGGTAGTGGCAGGATCTTACGAGGGATCTTACGAGTATAGCTGTCGTGTTCAAGATGCACCGCCAAGCAAAACGGGACATCCCTTCGTTCAGATGCAGCAGTCATGTAACTAAAAGTACAACCGAGAAGAAAGATAGGCCGGGTACCGATTACGTGCATATAGTATTATCCCTGGAACGCCTACCCTGTACAGTGCCTCAAGAGATGAGACGTTGTGTATTCAGCTCATGTCGCGCTTCGCGCGACAGGGAGGCAAAGCTTCATACGGTTCTGACCCATATTCCTACCTTGGAGGTCACGTACCTTGGAGGTCATCCCCTTGATGATTTTTTTTCTTTTAGAATAAACGCCTCCCATGTATACCATGGCCAGAAAGGGTAATTTCCGATGACACACCAATGCATGGCACGTAAAACTAAAGTAGGCTGTCAGACACAACAAAGCCATATCATGTGGGTATTCTCCATGGAATAAGTTGTTTTGTAGCGTCTTGGTACGGAATAAATGTGAAAACGAAGATGGTGGCCTGCTGAGTCTCCAACGATCGTGATCTACTGTGATAAGTGTGTTGCTGGTAGGCCAAAACAGAAAGTTCCGATGGTGTTGTAATACCGTTACTGCTTGTATGTCATTGAATTGCAGCACGTAAAGGAGTCTTAGAGGGATTCTAAACGCCGTTCATATGAAAAGTGCGCTCAACAATCTGCATGACAGCAGCAACTGTAATCAAGGGATTGAGCAAATGCCAAAAGGCCTAGACCTGTTGGATATGTTTGCTTGGATGTTTATTGCATGCATATTCGCATGGGTCCGACGCGCGTCGACTGGAATAGAGGGCGTCGTCCGATACGAGGGCATACGCATCATGCTTATTGCCACTGATTTTTTTCTTCTGTGAACGCATGCTTATCATCTCGATAATCAATCTAGATTTGAACTGACAGGCGAGTCAGTTGATGTTGTGAAGAGACCTGTTCCTTGCTAGACATGCCAATCATACGCGGTGTTTGGGTGTTTGGGTGTTTGGGTGACCACTGCGGCGTGGCGTGCCGTATGCACGACATCAAAGGGAATGTCGCCTGATCCTCTAGTCGTCGATCCCTCACATCGCTTGGGAAACTTTTTGAATGTGGATGTGTATGGCCTTGTGGAGATTGCGACAGAGTAGCAAGTTCGACTATGCGACCTACGGGCGCGATATGTTAATTGTTCACTGGCTAAGGGGTCTGGAAAAGCTTTGTTCAGCGAGCCAAACTCTAGTCGACCGCGATGAGTACGTATCAAACGTTGTCGGCAAGAGGACAAAGTCAAAAGAGGGCTTACCATACTCATCCAGTAGGATGCAGCTAAAGACTTTGCACACCGTTCACGTAAGGTAAGCAGGATCGTGGTTGCCCACCAGCCTCGAGGGTTTCTGAACGGTAGCGGCTAGGTGTCTGCAGAGGCTTGCAGATTTGGTTAATCAACTTTACCCTGGCCCCCCGACACAGTGAGAGTTGCAGCGGCCCTCAATTTCCGGTAGTGCGGGATAATAGTCAATATCGTTCGACACAGCCAACGACGTTAGGACCGAAAGTAACCATACAGTTGGAAACACAGTCAAGGCCGGTAGATTTGGAGCAATGAAGGTGTTGCGCGCGCACCCCCTCGCATCCGCCCTGGGGTCTAGTGATCAGTCGGATCGATTGCTGTCCACATACCCAGGCCAAATGACGTCTGCGTCCCTCGATAGCTCGGCAGCAACCTGGTGTGAGTGTGTGGGGAACGAGCAGGGTGCCACCCCATGGTTGTCTAGAGCATTTCAAGACGGGCGATCCGAACAAATGGCGCACTCGTACATAGTGGCCGCCAGGGATGGCGGCCACAACCCTGGCCCCAGCGCTGAGAGGCGTGCGGCGCTTCTGCCAAAATCTGACCCTTACAGGCGCTGCTGCTTACCATGTATCTGTGCGCTTGACTGAACCCGTCGCTAAATACGTGCTAGAGGTGGATGGTGTGCATGTGTGAAATCAAGCCCCCATGTGACTGAAGGACGCTAGCGGCCTAGTTGATTGTAGCTCGCAAGCCCAGCAACCACACCACCCGCCCCCAGCCCGCTTGTTTGCCCGTCCAATTCCACCATACGCGATTTGTATCGCGACTACTGGCGAAATCCAGAATACACAGCATGGGCACAGCTCCGTATCTGCTGACACCCGATCTATCTGTGCGCGCAATGGATTCCAAGGCTGGGTAGCGTTTCATTCGACGATCGGACGGACTGGGATTAAGACAAGTCGTCACTGACCGGACAGCAGGATTTTAGGGGACATGGGGACTTGGATGCAGGTCTTTGTACTGCTACCAATTCAACAAGTATCGTTAGAGGGCTGCCTTGCGCCGGGGTCTGCAAAGAGTAACGCTCTTCTGTTAGGGGTGCCGTCAATAAGCGAATGAGCTCGACCGGTGCATCATCTCCTGCCGATCAGAACTATTGATCGTTTATCAATACAGCCAGGTGTGCCGATGGTGGTTTGTAAGAGCATAATGTCAGATGGTCGAAAAGAAAGCGACAGTGTTGTCCACCCAACAGCTGCACAGTCTCTTCTGATTTGGCAGCTGTACCGAAAAAAAAACTGCGCGTCAATTAGTGGACTGCAGGGATCATTTATATCTGTATCTCTGTATTGTGGGAGTAGGAAAACCACTCGCCATCTTCGATGATAACCCTGAAATGTCTCAGTTGAATCGAATCCACCAGTCTGTTCTGGTCAGCGCTTGCGCTCTTGTTACGTCATTGGCGTGTTGCTGTCCTTACACTTGACCAGGGCTGGCTGGGGAAAGCCTATGTTTCTAGGGCCATCTACAAAACATTGTCGGAATGTTGCGCGAGTCAAGACAAGATGCGAATCTGGTGCTGTAACAGTTGCTGATACGAATGCAAGCGACGGGATGGATAGAGTCATCCTACCATGCCAGATCTTCGCCAGTTGCAACAGATACTGAAAGGCCATGCCACTGCCCAGGCTGTGGTTAAAAATTTTCTTGTACAGAAACACATGATGGGAGTCGATGTTTAACCCACCCCTGTCCCCACTAGGGACGTGTGGCCCGACTCGTCAGTTGGGGCTTGGTATGGGTTCAAGAGGACTTCCGAAACAGGCAACTTCAAGAGCGAGTGACCGAATTAGGTAGATGGTGTCCAGAGTGTGGAGAGGGTTACAGCGGGTGGGAAAATAGAGTCAGACCAACCGGCCCTTGTCGGATAGGAAAATGGCTAGTCAGTGAGCAAAATTTTGCTCGGAGTGTGAGAGGGGAGCAAAAGGTGGTCAAGATCGCGACTTGCACAACGAGGCTCCCATGGCTAGAAGAGTGAGGGACAGTTTCAGCCCTGCGACTGGCAGGTGCACTATGGCATTTGAGGCTCTATATGTGTACGCTTCTTGGGTCCCTGCCTCTCATTATGCCGTGCAGAAGCGCGCAGCTGCATGTCAACAGCGACAAGGTCGGCATTTCGCGAGGAAGCGGCACACGATCCGCAATACGCGGAGGATCAGCTTGCCGCAATGCCCTATGGTAGATGACGCAATTTCCGGAAGTGCTGTGATCAGAGTACATAGACGGTCAGTAGTTTTGCCGTATGCGGTAACCTCGTATGGGCGTGTGTAATACTAGAGTCTCGGCCTCTTTATGGGATTAGTATGACAGTGTTGGGGGGCAACCGGGGTATTTTGAGCATGTCATTTTTGGGGGGAAGGGGGAAGAAGAGGACGTGGTATGATCAAGTCGAGGAGCAAGAGATGGTGCAAAAGATGTTTCTATGTGTGTCTTGATGCAGAGGTTGTTGATGGAAGTGACAAAGGGAGTTCCATGCAGGGAAGGCGCCAATGCCAACGCCCAGGCCGAATGTCGTTGGATCGCTCACAGGATGGGCGGGCGCCCACCATGATATATTACATGCATGATGCATAGGCAGCCTGAGGACGACACATGGCGGGTCGACGAGGTTATTGGGTGCGCGTAAGTGATTCCGCGGGCCGAGGGTTGGATCTGCAAGAGTATGACAGCAACCCCGTCTTTGCAGCGGCGTACAGGAGGGGGAGGGCAGTGGGTGGGCAGTTTGGTGACGATGCAGGCGGAAGACGGGCCATGTAGGTCTTGATGCGGAGCAGGTACCTTTCCAAAGCGGTAGGGGCAGCGGCAGAGTGGAAATTGAATGCAGCTCGTCATTCGAGCGGGTTCTGCAAGTGGAAATGAGTCCGGGTTGGGAACGAGGCATCAGCCCACGTAGGAGGACTACATGGCACTAGCGGATGGATGAATGGCAGAAGGGCAAGAGGGCGCGAGGGCAGACAAGCGAACTGGCGAATCACATGACCGAGACGGGCGTCAGGGCAAGCACGTCGCCCACGTCGCCCACGTCGCCCAGGTTGCCCACGTCGCGCCGCGGCTGCAGGGTGCAAGAGGGCTCGGCTACAGGTTGACAGATGGATTAATTTAGCAAAAAAGGGACCCTGGAAAAGTAGAGCCATGGTTGCAGCGGCTGCAAGACCGCGATACCAAGGGCAGGCTCGAGTCGTGGCGGGAGTGAGGCGGCGCAGGCAATCAATTGGCAGTGGCGGGAGTGGGAGGAGGTCGCGGTGCAGGCTGGAGACGCCAGCCCTGCCGCCAGGCGAGCATGAGCAGGGCCAGGACGAGCGCGTATGGCTCTGGCTGGTGCTGGTGCTTTTTGCTGGTGCTGGTGCTGGTGCTTGTGCTGGGGCTGGGGCTTGCTGGGGCCGGAGTGGACGACTCCGCTTGCAGCGGCTAGCGCATGGACAGTGGAGAGACTGGCAAAGAGTGGGCAATGGGCAATGAATGGGCAGTGGGCAGCGCAGGCAAGTATGTACAGTAGTACTGTTAGGCAGAGCAACTTACAGGCCTAGAGCAATTGATCTCAGATGGGCTGGCGCCAAGCGGGGGCACAGAGTATTGGCCATGGACCCATCGATCATCAGCCGCATCGCTCGCACAGCACAGCCCGCCGCCGCCGGCTTGGGGCGTCAGGAGGACGTCGACAGCCATGCAACAGCAGCCGGGGCAGAGAGGCGGGCGGCGCGCCTTGGTCCAGTATGGCGCCATGAGGTGAGCATGGCGGGTGTGCGTCGTCGTCGTCGTCTTCGGTAGTGGTGGTGGTGGTAAGTAGTAGTAGTAGTAGTAGTAGTAGTGATGGTGGTGGTGGCCGTGGCTGTTGTGGTGGGGGGGGGCCACAGGTAGGCTGTCTCGTGCCCTCGTCCTCGGCCTGCTGTGTGCGTGTGTGTGTGTGTGTGTGTGTGTGTGTNGTGTGTGTGTGTGTGTGTGTGTGTGTGTGCGTGTGTGTGCGCACACCCAGAGCACCTCCAGCTCCAGCACCACCAGCACCTCCAGCACCGCCAGCACCACCACCGGAGCAGCCGCGGGGCGGTTGCACCACCGTAAATGGCCCTGGTCAGCAACGCACACCACAGTGCGTGCAGTCGATCCCTGACAGCGCTGCATCCAGGGTGCCCTAGGCGTATGCGAGCGATTCAACGGCTGGCGGGATCCAAGAATCCATGGGATGACGCTTTGGCACAAAGGCGCATGTGCTATTCCCGACTCGTGTCGCCCCTCCCCCCCCACCCATGTTGCCTCTGGAAATTCGCGACCTCATGCTCCAGCCATGTTCACACTACCCCAAAGTCTGCTAAGGGAATCTCATGCAGCTTAAACAGCGCCGGGAAGCGAAACATGTCCTCGCCGCCCTAGCCCGCTCGCAAGCATACGTGTTTAAATACCTGTCACTTCCGCTTCTTCCCCGATGCAAGCGGCTTTTCACTCCCACCATTCGATGTGATCTTCGTCTACCATACTCTGTCGAAGCTCACATCCCCATCTCCCACACTCGTTGGCCGCCCGCCGCCATGTTTCCCTTTTCACTGACCCTGTTCCCTAATTGGAGCTGGCTGTGCATCTTTGTCGTGCTTTTGTATGTTGACAATGCCATCACCATTATCACTCCTCCTCCTCTTCCTCTTCCTTGACCTCCTTGACTACCTCCTCCTTCCCGCTCCCGGGACTACACTGACTCGTTGCCATAGTTTGTTTCGTTATGTCCGTCTTTGGGTCAACCTCGCCAGCAACTGGACGTACACGCCCATGCAGCCTGTCGACGACCCAACAATCACCTCCAAGGACATGACCGTCATCATTCCCACTGTTGCCGAGGATCTCCAGCAATTAAAAGAGACGGTCCAAAGCGCATATCGCCTCGAGCCCTTTGAGTTGCTACTCGTCACGCCTGACTCGCGTGTTAAGCGTGTCTATCAGATGGTTGAAGAGCTCGGCAGTCCCAAGATTATTCAGGTCTTGTCCGTCAGCCAGGCCAACAAGCGTCGCCAGCTGTGCCGCGCCATTCCCGAGGTCGAGACCAAGATCACGCTTCTTCTCGACGACGACGTCTGGTTGCCTGAAAAGTTCACCAAATGGATCCTGGCTCCCTTTGAGGACCCACGCGTGGGCGGAGTTGGCACCAACCAGCAGATTCGCCGCTTCAACCGCTCTAACATTTGGGAATTCTTAGGCGCCATCTACCTGGTCAGGAGAAATTTCGACTGCACCGCCTGCAACTGGATAGACGGCGGCCTGCCCTGCCTGTCCGGCCGCGCCGTGGCCTATCGATCTGAGATTTTGCAAGACCCAAACTTCACCTATGGCTTCACACACGAGACATGGGGCAGCGACCACTTCCTCAACGCCGACGACGACAACTTCATCACCCGCTGGCTGTTTTCGCACAACTGGAGAATTCAGATGCAGAACCACCGCGAGTGCGAAGTCGAGACGACGCTTGAAGACGACTCCAAGTACCTGCGACAATGCCTGCGTTGGGTCCGTTCCAACTGGAGGAGCAACCTGACTAGCTTGACCGAGGGTTACATGTGGATGGTGAGTTTGCTAGTTCCAATATTTGCACAAATTTCGCGTCGTCGAGGCGCCAAGCCTGCCCCTCTTTTCACTAGCCGGTTGTGCATAATGACCCTTTTGCTGACACCACTTGACGCGACAGAGGTACCCATGGTCACTATATGCCGTCTTCCAGACCACCGTCACCCAGTGGGCGTTTCTGCTCGACTGCGCCCTGTTCGCATCGGCCTATTTTGCTCTCTGTGAGACTGGATACTACCCAGCCGACGCGGGTCAACTGTCGCGTGCCGATAAGTGGCAGCGCTCGCTTCTGTGGACACTGTTTATCGCGCATTGGGTCTTTGCAAAGACGATCAAGCTAGTGCCGCATCTGCTAAGAAACCCCGGCGACGTCCGCTTCGTGCCCATCTCGATTCTCTTCGGTTATTTCCACAACCTTATTAAGCTCTACGGCTGCATCACTGTCACAGAGGTATGTTCTCCCATCCACCACCAGGCGCAACCAGCATCATCGCTGGCAGCCCACCTTGTACATGGCTGACATATGTTGATCAGACTACATGGGGCACCCGTGAGGGCGCCGATGCAGACGACAACATCCGAATGTTGCCGATCCCGCCGATGGCAGCGATTACGCCTCCCCTGACACCTCCGCCAGGCGGACGCGTCCTCCGAGAGCGATGCGCCGGCTTCCCAATAATGAAGTAGACGACCGTTTCCACTTTTTGGTTTCGCATTCTAGCCCTCGGCCACACTTTTTTTTCCTGGATGCCGCAGTCATGTTAGACGCATCACAGCCTTTGATCAGCCATTTTCCCCCCATTATTATTATCTCGCACTATTACTATTACTTTGGAGCATGGCCCGACATGTGCCAGGGGCATGCAAGGTAGAACAGCATTGTCTTGTTTCCCAGTATTTTTGGAGCGTGGCAGCTCTCGGATACCACCAAAAGGGGCCCGGTTGGGACGATTGCATGGTGTTTTGGCGTTTGACGGCGCGAGGCCGAACGAAATTTGCAGCGTCTTTTTTTCTCTTCTTGTTCTTTTATTTGTTCCTGGCCATGTCACGGAGTTGGTCAATAGCCAACCGTTGTAATTTATGCAAAAAAAAAGTTGCAATGATATGGATTTTGTTGGACAGAGTGGTCGTCTCGCTACGAGACGGGATTCGCGCAAACAGGACCAATGTGGATGCCAACAAGACAAGCTGTTTCCCAAGCAACAAAGACAGGCGCACATGCATGGCATGCCGCAACCGCACAGCACCCTGGTCAGGTATCTGGCTTAGGCGTGCTACCCGCGCTGCACGGCCTACAGGTAGCGCGAACCATCACCCGCTCGCCAGCCCGATGGCTTCCAACTTGATCTGGAGTGTGAGCCGAGTCGAGGAGTGGTGGGCGGCATGTTATCTCAAGACGGACTACGCTACACTACTCGGGCCATGGAGACGGGCATGCAATGCAGGCCAAAGGGGAGTCCAAGACGGCAGGTGCGAAGGGGGGCCGTGTATGTATGTGTGTGTGTGTGTATGTACATATGTGGCATGTATGTATGGATGGATGGGATGGGTGTATGTATGTGTATGTACGCTGGCTGCGTACCCAGCCTGTAGGCATGGCGACGGGGAGGAAGGGAAGGGGGGCCTTCTGTCGCAACGAACCCACTTGCTCTGCAACCCGGGCCTGCACTCTGCACTGTATCTGCACTCTGGGCACTCGCACTCTCCACACTCGGAGGCACTTCGTATCTCCGCGTGTGGCCGTGGCCGTGGCTTTGGCCCAGGGCAATGCAAGTACAAGTGTACGGCTACTACTCGACTACTCGCTCGACTACTTGGACGTAAGAGTAAGTACTCGACGTGGACGTGGACGTGGACGTGGACATGGACAGCAAATAGGCGCTGGGGCGCCGTGGCTTTGGCCTCTCCCGCACCGCGCCCGCCCTCGACTGAGCACCAACCAGCAATGGGCGGCGGCCGCAGCCTCCTCGGGGCGCCCTCGCTCACGGCCCTCGCTCGCCCACGGCCCTCGCCCATGGGCCCTTCTGCCCCCCGCCAAGGCCCTCAGACGACGCCCTCCCCACTGGCGACCTGTACGCCCACACGCCCACGCCCACTCAAGCGGGCCTGCATGCTGCACGGCCTACTGGTAGTCGCGCCTCCAGGGAAACCTTGCCGGCGCCGAACTTCTCATGCACACTCGACTTCGCTTGCCTTCAGTAATCATCATTGTGCGTTGCGGCAATTTTACGCACCACCCTGCCCACCCACGACGCAACACGCCCACGCCTACGCCCACGCCCACACCCGCCCGCCGGGACGAGGCGAAAAGAAGCAAAAAAACAACACCACCACCAACGGGCAGGACTGTGACACGCCTCGGCCTCGAACAGCCATAGCGAGTCAGCACGTCGAGCGGCAGAGACCCTTTTTGTAGCAAACCTTATGCTTGTCGTCCCGCTCCCGCAGGCCTGTGCTGTGTGTGTCCAGAGGGCAACAAGCTCAGACGCTAGCCTGGCGCCGACGGCGGCGCGACGCCAGGCCCATAGCTCTCCACCTCTCCACCTCTCGTCATAGCTGCCTGTTCGCTATCCCACCCCCAACTTTCCCCAGCAGAGACAACATCAAGCACCACCACGTACACGTTTCCACCAACGCTGAGCGGCCAAGTATCTGCAAGCCTCGCTGTCCCGCGCTCCCCGATGCACCGCACCCTCGCACACGGCCTAGGCACGGACTCGCAGTTCGACGGTGGTGAGCCGTGCCCAAGCACCCCATACTACCACGGCGCGGAACATTTTCATTGGTGCTTCTGCCGACCCGAAATTCTCCAAAAGGCTCAGGTGCAGCCTGGGCGCGCGTGCGCGCCACACACGCACCTGCGCCCTTGTTGCTTGCCAGTCCAAGTCCCTCGTAAAGCAGCCCCCCTCCACCCCCCCTCCCCATCGAGATGGCTCTACTAATGCCAATCTACTCTACTCCTACGCGGTAGCAACATGGCGCAATCACGTAGCCTACGACACGCTTCACTACACCCGTCAATTGTGGAAACTTCCATGTCGCCACCTGTCTGTGCCCGCCTGCCTGCCTGCCCTGACAATAATAATAATAATAATAAGTCCTCGCCTAATATGTAATGCTGATGCCGGTGATGATGATGCTGATGATATTGTTGTTATGGGTCTTACATATTCTTCTGGTTGCCATTTGTCGTCTCCCACGTTGCTCGTCACCACACATCCGCATCCATACAGCCGGGTCCCAGGCGAAAACTCTGCACCCCTTCGCTTCACGCGCGACACACGATTTCGGGTTGCCTGTAAGCACTCTGGACTCATCGCATACATTTCCCTTTATCTTGCTTAGGAAATATGCTTCCGCGCTCTTATACCCGTACTCTGCAAGGGGACATGCCTCGTCAACCCCACTCAATCTTAGTTTGGCGAAAGTGGGCTGGACTCATCAGGCCAATATGACGAGAGTAGGGATAAAGCATTTCCCCCTTCCAGCCAACCGCTGCCGACGGAATTGTCTGGTAGTAATGACTGTCTGACGACATCGGACATGGAACCTGGCACAAAAAAGGCCTGGGCCTGCTCAATACTTCGTACCACGCTCTCTCATGTCGGCCGGTTTTATCTGCTCATGATCATGTCACATTGTCTGACACCATGGCCGCTAGGCTGCATCTGGCGTGCCAAGCACTGTGCTTTGAAGAATCTGGGGTGGGGGGGGGGCTTGTGCAGTAAACTTGGAATTCGACATCTGCAAAGCGAAAAACATTTCCCGATTCCATCCCAACCAACGACGTGCTCGGCCTTGCATCTGTCCGAAAATGTCAAAACTTGTAAATTTTCGTCATGTCTGGTGCAACAAATTTTCTCCGGCGCCGTGCATGGGTGTACAGTACACACGCACATGTCTATGTATCGTTGGGAGGGGTCCATCGACGTCACGAAGCGGGCGTGTCAAACGTAGTGCTCGCGCCGAGCCGGTCCTGAACCGAGATCGAGCTACAGGTGCAAGCACGACCTGGAACTGGTCCCATGTCAGAATGGACAGATGCAAAGCGACCATGGCTGGCCACCGGCGACTGCGGGAGATCTTGCGGCGAAACTTCTACGGCCTGCATACTCAAAAGATGTGACATGGCATTCGCAATACCTACCCTGGTCACGTGTCAATTCTACATCTAGTCATTCCAGGAACGCAGCTGCATAACCCACTGTCGTGCTCGGAAATGATATCGTCATTGCTGTCTGTTTGCGGCGCCAACTCCACTGCTTGCGCGTCGAGTAGCGCCGTACGAAAGTGTACTCCTGCGGACACCCCTACTAGCATCTATGGTCTCGGTACAATAGCGATGGGTCCGATCCTGGCCGATCCAGGGTGCGCTAACACATCCCTAAGAATTGCCTTTTCCATGGTTCGTCGATCTTTGCAAGATGACGACGTCCGACAACGCTCTTACAGTAAACCTTCATTTACGTCCCCACACAACCACCACGCAAAACTATCATCCCCTGCAGCTGCACGTCAACGCTGCGCGCCACTAAAGCCACACTTGACCCTCAGCCGCATCGCCATCTCATTGACCAGAAACCTACCATCTTGAGCAACGCTGACGGGCGGCCCTTTGGCCAGAGCGAGCCACAGCGCGTATTACTACTCCACAGTAATAACCGCGCTAAAATGTCGTGCAGGGCGACTGAGCCCGTCGCTGACTCGACTTTTGTCTGGATCAAGGGTCTTGCCTGTCTTCTCCACAATCACGGCTACACTCGCTGCGTCCAGACTTTTCAACCCCACCCTTTTCTCTCTCATGTTAAAACTGCCGGATAGCCTCTCCGTCTCAGTCGAATTTAGGCGTTCTATCCCGCACGAGTCAGCGTTTGATGTTTCGTCTTGTCCATCTCAGTACTACCGCACCTTTGACGCACATATACTCCTTACATACTCTCTTAAGTACATTGCTTGATAAGACGCGGTACGTATCCCTTAGCCACGCCCACTAACACGGGTGCTGACGGATGATGGGCAAACGGGTGTGGATACGGAATCATCTAGTGCTCAGCAAATCTCTGCCCGTGCCAACTTTTTGCTCACCATTCTGAGGTGACACTTGCACTCGCGACCCAACAAGGGTGGCCCACTTTCAGACCCTCTCTTTTGGGAATACCGAAAAGCATCTTCCGCCCACTGGTGGAGTTACTAGAGGCGCGGATCGGGAGTGTTGGACACGTTGAGCCACTACAGTGTCACAGCTTGCTGGCTACAGGGCCGACGGCTTTTTTCTTCTTGCTTCGTACATGCTGCGACATGCCGATGCCTGCCCCTCGGCATAGGCCGTCCATACGCCGCACCCATCACATGCGACACCACATACATTCCAAATGCATGAGATAGTGCAGAGCCTCACCCACGTCTTACGCACGAAGGACAAGTTTGTTTGTTGAGCTGCGCGAGCCACGTTCGGCCCTTCTCCGGCCCTCTTTCCTCCGCTTACCCCTCCTTCGCTTCCACTTTTTCCCACTTTGACTTCGGGAAATACTTGACAATAGTGATGCAGTTTTTTTCTTCCAAGGCACGTCAAGTAACGCAGGGAAAAAAATCCAACTACTGCCAAGCTTCAACGCAGCCCGGTTTCATCTTCGCAAGCGGAACTATACTACGGTTTCGACTGACCTCGTTCGTGGACGACGGTCGCTTCCAGCTACCCCACATTTGTTTTGTCAGCTTTCATGGGCCTGCAGTTGAACACTTGTCCTCCGCGTGTGGCTGGCAGACACGGGACGAGTAAGCGCCTGTCGCTTGCCCTGGTCGGGAGCAACTGCCTTTTCAACCCACGTCAATACTTTGCCGGCCGGCGTGCGCGTAGAGACATGCAAGAAGTATCTCCGTCGTGCCCTCGTTGGCCTGACACATTGCTATGGGTTGCGCCCTTTTTTAGAACCGTGAGGCCTAGATGCAAGCCTCGCAGATGCTATACACCTAGACTGCTGCTCGTGGACCCCCGATGAATCCGTATGCATGACATGCAGCTAGTGTATTTGCATTTGCATCGCTAAGACTTGAATCGACGATGTCCTATCGCGCCCCTGTCAATGAAGGAAAGGTATCCCCGGCCAATGTTTTCAGACTGGATATCTACATATACATGGAGTACTGATTGTTTAGAAATCCAAACAGCCTACGCTCTCATGCACTCTACAATTCAACGCTAGTTGGACGAATTGTTTACTCGAGGTGGTTAGGGGCTACAGCCCCTGGGCCATGAAGCCTTGGCAAGTGTAGTCAATCGAGACTTTTCCCAACTTTCTGTTCACATGGAACAGTCCATAACACAACAGGGTGATCTGCTAATGTATTTGTGTACTCTATACGTCTTGACTGCTCAGTTGAGCCTATAATGTTGGTGGGTACGGGGCCAGTCCTCCTCGGAGCCTCATTACCCCGCCAAATGCGGAGAGCATGGAGGTGACGACTCAGTGGGCATCGCAGCAGCAGCAGCAATGGCGAAAACCGCTATTTGAGACAATCTAAGCGCCCGTGTCACCTCACTTCATATTATACTCAGCAGCTACTGCAAACAAGTCTGCATTTTCTTCTGCACGCCACCTCTAACATCACGCCAGCAAAAACGCTTCACTAAAACACACACACACACACACACTACTACCCGACTTCCAACCAATCAACTGAATTATGTCACAGCCTCATCAGCGCATCCTGGATTCGCACATCCATCTCTGGCCTTCGACAGCAACGTCATCTTCTGAACATGGCTGGATGACACCCAACCACCCTCTCGCCAAGCGTCACGGAATCTCAGACTACCTGTCCATTGCCTCATCACCACCCCCAACCGGGTTCATATATGTAGAAACAGACCGCTACCTACCATCACCTCTTCCCAGCGACATTTCTTCTTCCCCATCCGGCGAAAAAGAAATCGAAGAAGCGAAGCAGAACCTCTCACAATGGGCCGCACAGCCACTAGAAGAAATAAAATTTCTCCGACGAATCGCAGAAGCCAAACCAGATGACGGCGATGGATTTTCACCGCAAGAAGCTGAAAAAATGCTCGGATGCGTAGTATATGGCCCTCTGCACTTGTCGCCTGCTTTATTCCGTATCTACCTTGAACTAGCGGAGCAAACAGCTGGACCCAAGTTGTGGAGCAAAGTCGTGGGATTTAGGTACCTGCTCCAGGGAAAGGGTGACGGCGTCGTGCAGCGCATGTTGCAAGAGAATGAAGAGTCGTGGGTTAGTAACCTGAGTGAATTGAGACGCGGAAACAGTGGCAAGGGCTGGGCCTTTGATGTAGGAGTTGATATCAATCGAGACGGGACTGGACCCATGGAAGCGGTTGGCAAGTTGATTGCGAAAGTGAGACAGGAAGAAAAGAAAGAAGGCGTGGAAGAGGGAAAAGGGGTAAGATTCGTGTTGAGTAAGTGTCCCTCGTTTTTTTCTTCTCTTCAATTCTCCTACCTAAAAATGTTTTTCACTAATTGCAATGAACATTTGGGACTACTTGACTAACTATACCAGACCACCTCGCGAAACACCCCCTCTCCCCTTCTGCTCCAATCCCAACCCCCATCTGGATCTCCTCCATCTCCTCCCTCTCCTCTGATGCCTGTGTCTCGATGAAATTCTCTGGCGCTCTCAACGAATTCATAGACACCCCCAGCACCCCCTCTGACATCCCCACCCTCGTGAAAACCCTCTCTCCCTTCTTCAACCACGTATTCCAGTCCTTTGGCGCCCGCAGGATCCTGTTCGGCAGCGATTGGCCCGTGTGCAACGTCGGTGGGCCAAAGGGCGAAGCAGGGAATTGGTTGCTGTGGAGGGAAGTAGTGCAGGGGTGTTTGGAAGCCGGGGGGTTGAGCGAGGAGGAGAAGGAGAGCGTGTGGTGGGGGGCCGGGTGTGCGGCGTATGCTTTGGATGTGTGATTCGGAGTCCACTGAATTGGGACCGGAGGGGGGAAGGAAGGAAGCGGGGAAGAGTGAGGGGGTAAGGGGATGTTGAGGCTTGGTAGATGGTAAAGTGACGTGACATGACCTGATTTCGACTGCTCTTGCCACTGAATGAATTTATATTGCACACCTGCCCTCTTCTCGTAGCTGAACAATTTGATGTTCTACAATGTTCCTCTGCCTCGAAAAGTTGGTCATATAACCTGGAACGACCTGGCCAAAGGACCTACTCTACATACGGATTCATCCTTTCCACAACCTTACTTCCACACACACCCACACCCACACCCACAACTGACCCTCTATAAAGGAAAGAGAAGAAGAAGAAGAAGAGGAGGAGGAAGAGGAAAAAATTAAAGCAGGGAAACGATCAAAAATAATCTAATAAAGTTCACAAGACCGGCCTACTACAAATCGACAACATACTCTATCCTTTCACTCAGCATTCAAGCTCAAACCCCCCCTACATCCCTCCCCTTCTTATATCGACAAGTCAACAAGGCGTCTACCTACATACCCTTCTACTCCCATGCAACCCAACCCACCCAGTCCCACGCCGTCGTCACCCTCGGCATCTTCATTTCTTTACTACACACACATATATATATGTATGGATCCATGAACCAGCGTCCATATAAACACTCTTCGACATATCGCCCCCCCCCCCCCGCAAAAAAATAAATCGATTGAAGTATCAGAAAACTCCATGTGTGTGCGGCAACAAAAAAAAAACACAAAGGTGTGTAAAGCAAAACTCCTAAAAAATCCTTGAAAAAAAATTTCCGGGTATATACAAAATACTGCAAAGCAACTACTTTTCCCTTTTCCCTCCCTCCCTTCCTCTTTCTCTCCCTCCCCCCCCCTAAACATATACCCCTCCCCCCACACCCTCAAGCAACAACACCCCAAACACAGCCTTCCCCCCACCCTCTGCTCCCTCGCCACCCTCGCCACCCCCTCTCACAACACCCAAATAAGCCCCTAGTTCCTCATCATCCGTAATCTGCACCCCGACCTCTCTCCCCTCTCCCGACCCCTTGTACGCTATCAAGCCCTCCAACTTGCGTACTTCGGTTCCCGGGTGCTCGCGGGTAGCTAGGTTATGCAGTTCGGATATAGACGGAGAGTGGAGGATGGAGAGCCAGAGGGATTTTGTGGGAAAGGGGGTTGAGGAGTGGGGGTGGAGGCGGAAGTAGATTGGGAGCGGGGTGAAAGAGCAGGGAGTGGTGGAGGTGTTGGTGGTTGAGGCGGGATAGTATGTGTGCTGGTAGTGGGAAGCGGGTTGGTATTGTCCTGGTTGGTAGCGGGATTGGGATGGGTAGTCGGCGGTGGGGAGGACGGAGGCGTCGCTGGCGGCTAGGAGGAGGGAGGGGTCGATTTGGAGGTCTGAAGGGGCGGTCGGGTAAGATGGTTGTGGCGGTTCGTCGCGGGTGATGTTTGTGTGTGGGCGCTCTTTGGTGCTCAGGGTTGTGGGATGAGGAGCGACGACAGGCGGTGCAGGTCCTGGGCCTGGTCCCTGATGGACCTGGCGCTTCTTGTTTGGATCTTTGGCTGCGTTCTCCTGTTGTTGTCTCTTCGTGACATCTCGAGCCAGGACTTCGAGAGCTCTCAGTTTCCGTGCATAGTCTGGGTCGTTTTCGCCTTGCGAGAGCGCCTTTACTAGGTGCTCAGACTCATTGACCCAGGTCTGCTTCAGTTCTGTCCATTGCGCTTCTCCCGCCTCGAGTTTGTTCGTAAAGTGCGCTGTTCTCAGCTTTTCGGCGAAGGCGCTTCGTACGCGTCTCGTTTGCTCGGGGTTGAGACCAAGGATGTTCTTCGCGTCGGCGAGACTCATCCGTGTATTCAGGGTTCGTAGGCGCTTCGTGACATCCATGCAAATGACATCTAGCGACAGAGCCCGCTGGCCTTTTGGTCGAAATAACGCATCATGATTCTGTAGCACTTCAGGTTCCTGCTGGAAGACTTCCGTCAAATGTGTATTTTCCTTGATGAGCTGCTGTACAATCTGCGCCCATTTCTCAGGGCCAGCAATCGTCTTCTTGACAACGTCCTCAGCCTTGCAAATATCGAGAAAACGCTCTCGTAACTCGCGATACATATTGTTATCAAGACAAAGGTATGCCTTTGCTTCGTCAATGGTCGTCTCAGACGGAAATCGAGGAGGCTCGCCAGGCGCATCTGCAGGCAGCCCAGCCCAACCGCGAGTTCGCCTTCGTCGTTTCCGCGTACGCCATTTCTCGTCGCTCTCGGCCTGCAGTTGTTGCTGTCGTAATTGTCTCCGAAGCACATCCTCTGGGCTCAAGCCAACAGTGTCGGGTTCAGGGATTATAGGTCGTGCTTCTTCCGACTGTTCCGCAGACCCATCGCCAACCTGTTCCTCTTCCCCGCTCTCCTCCTCGCTTAAAGACTCCTCTGCTAGTATCGCGTTTCCAAGCTGATTTATGAGGCCTTTGCCAGGTATGACCTTGGCTGTCTTCTTCTTTGCCTTCTTCTGTATTCGCCCACCGGTCGCCGGTGCCTTTTTCGGCTTGGAGACGCGCTCTCTGAGTAGAAGCTTGAGTCTTAGCCGCAGACGGAGCAATTCGCGGTCGCTGATGTCGAACCCCTCAGCCTGCAGGTTGTCCATCATCTCCTTCTGAGTGCAATTTTGTTCCCATAGTTGCTGAAGCCGTGCGACGAGAGCGGGGTTTTTGTGCGCCGGATTCTGTTTGCTCGGAAAGTCCCATCGCTGCCATTTTGTCAATCGTAATGGAAAGAGACTGATTGCTGGCGACGCACCTTGAACTGCGTCTGGAACGCCCGCTTACTGTAGAAACACAGTCAGTATTTCCTTGTTCAAAGATAGACCAAAGAGGGTTCGATAACAGCTGCAAGGTGTACGGCGACCTGGACATGCAAAGGCGCAACAATCCCACATACCTAGGCGTAAACCCCCGAACCTCCCAATACGCTATGACTTCCTCCAGACTCTTCCGCTCCTCGACATAGAGGCGATAGCACACAGCCTCCTTGTCGTCCCAAGAATAAACCATTGATGCAGGTCTGCGACGCGGCCAACTAAACTATGACGGCAAACTATGGCAGGCGTTTCGCGTCCGTTGCGCAGTTTGCCAAGAACCCACCTCGGCATGGAATACACCGACGGCACTACTTCACCTCCTCGGACCTATTATCGTGGCCATTTGGCGCAGCGCGGCACATGTATCTCGTGGCCTCTTGAACGGGCCGTCATGGTCTCAATTAATCTGCCGCTTGTTGTGTAAGAAAATCCTATAGCCTATATACCTTTCTGCAACTCTCCCTCCCTTGAACCATATTCCTCGTACCCCGCTGTCTATTACTCCCCTCTCTGTTGACCCCACACTCCTACATCTACATACGTGACCATGTCGCACGCACGCAAGAACAGTCTATGGACGCCTCCCGTGGTGCAGCTGCCGAAGCTTCTGACCGGAAAATCCATGATGATTACCGGCGGCGTGACGGGCATTGGTCGCGCCATTGTTCTCGGATATCTGCAGCACGGCGCAAACGTCGCAGTGAACCACTTGGGAGACGACAAGTCCTCCTCACAGTACCAGTCTCTGATCGACGAAGCCTTCCACATCCTTGACGTGAGCAAAGAAGACGTAGAAAAGCGGCTCGTCGAAGTCCCCGGTGATGTCGGAAACCCGGAGACGGGCAAGAAGATGGTGGCAGCAGTGGTGGAGCGATGGGGTCGCTTGGATGTAGTCATAAGCAACGCGGGTATCTGCGAGTTCAAGGAGTTTCTAGAGTACGGACCCAAAAACTCATTTCGTATGCGAAAGAAAGTACTGGAGAGCTAACATATTATCTCTTAGTATCTCGGAAGATCTCTGGACCTCGACCCTAAACACCAACCTTACAGGCGCATTCCATACCATCCAAGCCGGCGCAAAGCAACTCTCGACCCAGTCGCCCCCAGGCGGCTCCATAATCGGCATCTCGTCCATTAGTGCACTGGTTGGAGGCGCATACCAGGGCCATTACACACCTACGAAAGCTGGTGTGCTCTCGCTGATCCAGTCATCGGCGTGTGCGCTGGGAAAACACAATATTAGGTGTAATGCCCTGCTGCCTGGCACAATCAAGACACAGCTAAATGAGAAGGATCTGGAGGATGAGGCGAAGAGAAAGTACATGGAGGGCAGGATACCTCTGGGCCGTACAGGTGTGCCCAGTGACCTTGCTGGTCCAGCCGTCTTCTTGGGCAGTGACTTGAGTTCGTATGTTAACGGAGCTCAACTGTTGGTTGATGGCGGGTTGTTTGTAAATCTGCAGTAGATGAAAAAAAGGAAACGCAATTGGATAGATCAATGAAATGTTCTCATGTCACTTCTTGTTCTGTGCCAACAAGCTCTGTGAATTTCCTCGCCTCCACCAAGGGTCCTCACTAGATTATGCAAACATACGAAGGGAATCCACGATGTGGACGTTACTGCGTCCATGCGTTATAGGCAATACAATACGCGAGACAAAATGGCAGAATACAACAATGTTGTTCACTTTGAATCGGAACAATCGACTTCCTACTTTGTGAACTTGAAGCCAGCCAAGATGAACAGCGTAAACGTCATATAAAAATGGCCTAATAACAGTGAAATGCCCACTTTTGTCCCCGGCATGGTGCCAACTCCGTCGCTGTGATACCCATGGGTAACGCCGATAAACACAAAATGCTACCTTGTCAACGATGCGCCTTCAACGTAAGACGCCGCATCGCTTTTGCAACGCTCATTACAGACCTTTAGATTAAGTAACCTGTAGTTATGTCAGAACATGATAAATGCATTCGTACCCGACCATCATCCGGAGAATTGTATGTGCAGCAATACACAAGCATTAGACAGAATAAATGTACTCACCTCAGCAATGCTCTGGCGCTCAATGTAGCTTTCCTGATTCACATCTCGTCCCACACGCCAATACACATCAGTGTAATCAGCGCAGTTCATCTCACGCAGGAACTGCTCATCATGCGTGATGACCAGCAACTGGAAGTTGGCCTGCTTCCTGCGGCTCTGGATGATCTGGGATAGAGACTCTGCAAGTCCCTTGATGTTCTGCTGATCAAGATTGGTAGTGGGTTCATCAAGCGCGATGAGGCCGCAGTTTGTACCGAAACATTCAGCAAGTGCGAGACGAATCACAATTGAAGCGAGGACCTTCTGGCCTGCAGAACAACGACCCCGCATGTCCATCTCGGTATCTTGCTTGACCATGGCAACACGGTAGTTGTATGTCCGGTTGCCTTTAGCATCACCGTCAGATGCAATGCGGATTGTATCCACGTCTGTACCCTGGTATGCATTCCGCCAGAGTTCAGCGATGATACGGTTGATTTCCTCCATCTTGAGCGTGTGGTACTTCATAATAGCCTTGTCTAGAGCGCCAGCATAACGACCCAAGTCTTCAATGGCAGCCTTGGTAGTCTCGACCTTGATGTGTGCCTCACGATATTGCTGCGCGGAATCTTTGTAGAGGTCCTTGTACTCATCCATGAGCTCGGTTAGCTGGTCGTCTTTGTTCTTCATATCACGTTCAACGCCCGTCTTCTCAATGTTCAGTTGACGGTACTGTAGATCCCAGTGCTCAGCCTCACGCTCGTAATGCTCTTTATCGCGCTCAGCGCCCTGCTCCTCAAGCTGTCGAATCTCTGATTCCAAGCCCTCAAGGGAGCGCTTTGCTTTTCGATACCGAAGGTTGTCGCTGATGGAGCGTTTGCTTGTCTCTGTATCGCGTATCGTGTCTTCGATCTTCTTGATCTTTCGAGTCGTACCGGTCATGTTTGCCTCTATGCGAGCAATCTCGCCTTGAAGATTCTCAATCTCTCGGTGAGTCTGAGCAAGTTGCTGCGGACCGCCACGTTCGATGTAGGCAACAATCTCTTCGCTCGCCTGGTTGAGTTGGCGAAGACTATCGGACAATCTTGAAGCTTCGTCGTGAGCCCGTTGAACACGCTCATTGCCACGACGGTTGACATCATCATACTTGTATTGCGCTTGCTCGATTTCAGGATCAATGTTTTCAATGTTCTGATCAAAGCTGCGCATAGCCTCTCTTTGCTTGTTGCTTTCTTTCTTTAACTCATCAACGCGGTCAGCGAGAGCACGCTTCTCCTTCAGCTTGGACTGTGCACTATTCAGTTCGGCGCTGATATCACGTACACTCAATTCAAGTGTGTTGATATTGCTGCGTAACTTATCTCTGGCCGCAACAAGCTGATCAAGTGCGTTCCTGACATCGCGGCTATCGTCAGAAACCTGCTTTAGGTCGGTCTGGATGGCATCGATTCCCCGCGACAGCCCAGCAGCCTTCTGCTTTTGTGCCAGCTCCTTGATTTCAGCCTCCAGCTCCTGTACTCTGTTGTAATATCCTACGATAGTTTGCACCTCTCTCGTCAAAGACTCGGCTTCTTGTTTGGCGGCCTCCAGTTCATAAACAATTGTATCTTGGTCTTCAAGTTCCTTGTTGAGAGTCTCTCGCTCCGATGTTAGCTTGGCGAGGTTTGCCTGCATTGTGGGAAGTTCAGTGTTACGAAGTCTGCTCGCCAGTTCATAGCTAGGTTTGGCGCTGCGAGCAGCCTCCAGCTCAGCGAAAATTTCGTCCGCGTTGTCCGCGTCCATGTTCTTCTTCGCTCTAGCGATGATGTCCTTCAGCCCTTTTATGAAACCGGCTGTAGTGAAATCTTCCTCGTGATCATCATGAAGAGTCCTTTTGCAGAGTCGGCAGATGTTGTGCTGCTCAGCGTACTCTAAGCATTTGCCCATGTAGTCAATTTGTGCCTCGAACTTGGCCTTGTCTGAGGAGACTGCTTCGTATTCCTCCTCGAGTTGTTGCAGAGTCTCGTCGAAATCTGAAATATCATCCTTCTGTATACATTTCTTGACTGAGGTTTCGTATTTCTGGAGCTCGGCGCGCTTCTGTTTCACTTGCAATTCTAAGCTGGATAATTGGAAGGTGACCTGATCCAGCTTCGATTGCGCAATGTCACGACGAGACGCAGCCTCCTTCACCTTCTCTGCCTTTTCAGAAAGTACCTGCTGGTAGGTTGACTCCAAGGTAGATGGGTCCCAGTCTGAATCAACGAGTTGGGAGATACGTTTGTCATGAACTTTCTTCATGGTTGCCAAGCTATGCTGCTGGTTCTGCAGCTCGTCTCGCTTCACGTCAATAGAGGCAGATTCCCGCGCTTGCTTTGATGCATCGCCAAACTCAGCAGTCAAGCGTTCTTTGCGGTCCTCCAATGTCCTCAAGTTACTCGAAGCTTCTGATATACGTTCATCAAACTGCTCTGAAGTAACTGTAGCTGTAGCATCTTGCAACTGCTTTTCGACATCTCGTTTCTTGGCTTCAAGGATGGCTTCACTGCCTTCGTCCGCCCTGATCTGGTTGATAAGTTTTTGAAGCTCCGAAATGCGCTTATCATTATTCATTATCTGGCTACGAGCGGACTCTTTGCTCTGACTGAGTCCAGATTTACGTGTGTTCAGCTGGTTGAGGATTTCTTGGGCCTCGCGCAGATCACGCTGGGATTCTTCCCGTGCTCGATCTAGAGCCTTGTTTTGGTCGCGAGACATCTTGGTCAAGATTTGCAGGAAGTCGGCTACGTGTTTCTCTGTGATATCGTAATCGAATCCTCGGATAGCATGTTGCTTTGCGGCTTCCTTGATTGCATTCTCGCGGTATTGAATCTGCTGCTCGTGCTGCTCTTTCTGTGCCTCGTATTTTCCAATCTCGCTTTGCTTTGCTCCTAGCACATCGCGTTTATCTTCCAGATCACCCTTGAGCTCAAGGTATTGCTCTTTGAACTCTGCAACTTGCGTGGAGTATGTAGCGACTCGCTCCTCGTACTGATCTAGCATATCCTGAAGCTCCTCATCTGACTCGGCCAGCTCTTTGAGACTATCTTGCAGCTCTGCCACGTTTTGCTGGTTGATACTGAGTGTCATGCGCTTGGCGTGTAATTGAGCAACGATTTGCTCAAAACGCGCAGCGTGGCTGTAAGCGTGGCTCGCTTTGTGCTGGGCCTCGGTGCACTTGGCATCCACTTCTGTGTACGTTTCGCGCAGCCTCTCGATCTCGTCAAAGAGTTTAGCCTGTCTATCCTCGCTCTTCTTTGCCCGCGTCTTGTCCTCTTTGGCATTGGCTTCGATGATCTTGAGTTGGCCAAGATCGGTGTTCCGCGCTTTCCTAATCATTTTGATGTTGTCAATCGCCTTTGTGTATTTCATGGCCTCGAAGATCTCGTCAAACTTCTTCTTGAGAGTGGCGGGGTCTGCCAATGGCCACAAGCTGTCTTCCTGGTGGCAGAAAATGACGTTCTCGAGTATAGCCTTAGATACGCCCAGGTATTGAGGGATGATTTGGTCGAGTTCGGCGACACGGGTCGAGATGGAGTGCTTTTCGCCATCCTTGATCATGAGCAGGGAACCCTCGAGCGTCTTCTGGCTGCGAGCGTTCTTCTTGACGGTGACCTGGAGATTGCGGGTGGCAACCATGCGAACGCCGGAAGTGGAGCGGAAGGACAGCTTGACCTGGGCGAGGAGCTCCTTTTCGTTGCGCAGCTGAGGGTCGTGGATGAAGGCGCCGCCGTTTTTGCTGTTTGTGGGGAGGTCGCCGGTGGTGGCATATTTGAGCGACTCAATGATGGTCGTCTTGCCGGAGCCGTTCCAGCCGACAATGAGGGTCAGCGGCGCGGTGAAGACGATGGTCTCTCCTTTTTCGGGGCCAAAGGAGCGGATGCCCTGGACCATCATGCGGTCGATCTTGGACATGGCGGCGGCGGCAGCGGGGGTGGCAGCGCTTGGCGGGCGCTGCACTCTCTTGCCTTCGGCCTCTAGTCTTGGTGGTGGTTGCGGCGGCGCTGGTGATGGCCCTGGTTGTGGTGGTGGTTGTGGTGGAGGGGTACCCCGTCGCGTCGTGCTGCCAGCGACACGTGACGGCAGCCTGGGATCTCTGGGCCAGACAGACGCGGCGTCACGTGACGAGAGTGATGACGTCGTGTCTGTGCTGTGAGGGCAGCCTAAGCAAGCATTGTGGCTGCGGGCGTCGGTGATTGTTCCCCCAAGCGCAGCCTTGCCGGTGAGGACAGGACAGCGGCCGCCATGACAGGCGCCGCCGGATGCTCAGACATCCAACCTCCCACCTCCTCCCAAAAATATTCCATCCATCACCAGCTCGGGCAGACGCCCTGGACCTCCCCGTGATCCCGCCCATCTGTACGACACCGCATGCTGAGTGCCGCTGCGGTGTACTGCGACGCCGCCATGGCGCAATACCCGAACGGTGGTGCTGAGGTACGCGCGACCCCACTTGCTGACTAGGCTGGGCAATTCTGAAGATGGTGACTTGTAGATGGGCCTCAACTCCATGGCTGGGATCCCGATGCACCCTCACCGTCCGGACCTCAGCGGTCTGCCAATGGACAATGTAATGCAACATATGGACCTGGACATGTCTTCGCTTGACGGCACAGACGGCCAGAGCAGCGCCTTCGCTTTTGCCGACCCACAAATGCAGCAGTCGGCCGTGCCACCAAACAACACCATGGCCACCGACATGCAAATGACGGGCGCCGGCGCAGGCCCGCTGCCTACGGGCTTCGGTGCTCCCAATATGAATCCCTCTGGCAGCACCCTCACCGAGTTCACAAAGCGTCGCAACTGGTCCCAACGCGTGCTCGAAGAGCTGCGCGACCTGCTGCACATTCTAACCCCCGACGGCAGAATCCTCTATGTCTCCGCCTCGTGCAAGTCGTTGACCGGCTGGGAGCCTTCGCATATCATGGGCCGCTTCATTAACGAATTTATCCACCCAGACGACATTGGAATCTTTGTTAAGGAGTTCAACGAATCTATCGCCTCCGGCAACCCATTGCGCTTCTTCTACCGCTTCCGCAAGACCGACGACTCGTGGGTCATCTTCGAGTCCCATGGCCACCCGCACCTTAGCAGCGACACAAACACGTTCGCGCCGCCAAACTCTATCAATTGTCGCGGCTTCTTCATGATGGCCCGCCCCTACCCGACCAAGAACGCCGCCCTCCTCGATTCCTTCCTCGAACACAAGATTGAAAACGAGCGTCTCATGAAGCGCATAGCCGAGCTCAAGCGTGAAGAGCAGGACGAGCAGGACGACTGGGCCAAAAAAGCCGACGGCGCCACAACCTCCATGACACCCTCCGAATCGCACGTCACCCAGAACATGAGCCAAGCAGATGCCGTATCATACGCACAAATGCCGCCGCCGGCGAAACCAGTAGTATCAAACACCGCCCTCACACGGCAAAACCTCGACGAAGCCCTTGCCGCAAGTAAGCCTGACAGCATCAACGACAAGATGGCGCGGTACGAGGGCGCGAACCATCTCGAGACAATCGAGATGCTGACCGGTCTCCGCTACAGAGACGGCGAGCGCTCTCAGGGTATAAGTACAGGCGATGCTAGTCCTAACCTCATACGCGGTGATGCAGGCATACAAATATCACTAGACCGGGACGGCAGAAACTCATCGGAAAAGAAGAAAAAGCTGAAGATTGCAGACGAGTATGTATGTACCGATTGCGGAACGCTGGATTCGCCCGAATGGCGAAAAGGTCCAAACGGACCGAAGACACTCTGCAATGCTTGTGGACGTAAGCAAACACCTCTCCCAAGTAACAAAATTGTATGCTAATCAACTACAGTGCGTTGGGCAAAGAAAGAAAAGAAGAAGCAACAAGGTCCAAACTCGAGCTTGCAAAGTGGCAGCGGCGTGATGCATACACCAGCAATGCCTATGCATAGTAGCACTGGCAGCAGTTGAGCCTTTGAAAGGCCACACATTCAGTCACTACCGATTTCCTTTCTCTCTTAGTTTGACTCAAAATCAGCGATTTGGTCAGGATCTAATGCGGCGTCTTGGGCTATATACTCTTTTGGAAATTTCATCACCGGGCTACATGGGACGGGCATATCAACGGCGTTGAATCTGTACACTTTATCATATACTCGGCTTTGTTGTTTCATTGCTGATTGGCAGAAAAATTCCCAAGACCATGGATAGACTCGGACCGGGCACGTGATACCACTGTATTTGCCGATTACAAGTAGCGTCAACATGTGTAGAATCCGTCTCTATCTCTATCACAGCGTATTATCTTTCTAATGAGTAGAATTTGAGTCTTTTCTTTTCTTTTTCTGTTGTGATAGCTGTACGTAGCGCATGTAATGTAGTCGTTCACATGACTTGAAATTCGTGAACGTGCCGATCGTCATTGCAGAATGCCGTTTCCACATCACACTTTCTTTCCGATTCTATGAGAGCAGAGTCACGAGAGTGGTTTCCTGCGGCCTTTCCCCCCCCCCCCCCTTACCCACCTGGCTATCTGCATCTGGCCCGTGTTTAGCGCTGTGCTTAAAAACACCACACTCCGTGTAAGTGGTCCATTTGAACAAAGAGCGCCGCTGACATCATGGCGCTTGCTATCTAGCTACGTTAAGCGAGCGGTAGAGCGGTCAAGAAAGCTGAGAGTATGTTTTCTTTTTCAGTGGATCTGTGGCTGTGACTCTGACTATTTGCTTTGTCACCCACTCATTTCCCTTTGGCTTGCTGGTCGCGTGAATCAGCCACATGTCTGTAAGTGATTCGTTCTTTCTTTGCTCATCACTCCAAGCCAGAAGGGAAGCTCGGCTCATTCTCTCGTGTTGTGTTCCTGGATTTGTTTGCGAGATCCCGCTTGATGTTTGATCACCCCAGACAACACCAGAAACCGCCGATAAAGTTATACTTTCGGGTAATTGGGTTTTAACTTTCGACTTCAATATTTACACTCTGCCTTGTTATGTTTTGCTTTTCCCCCTTTATTTGTAGACTAACGTTTCACCGCCTAGACCGGCATGCTGGCAGTAGACACAATCGGGCTCGATATAGCATGCACATCGCCCTCACCGCCAAATGAAACCTCACTCCCCCTGTGATCGACGATGCTGTTGTTATACCCATACGTCTCAAGTATCACGATCGAATTCGATTCCTGCCCCGCACTGTCGTGGCTATCATCGAGTGCGTCCTTCCTTGGCCTGGCTTTATTCCGCACCACAGAATGGAAATACCCAGGACGAGGCGGTGCATTTCTATGCCTATGATAACAGGCTATTCTTGTAAATGCTGGAATACACCCCACAATGATGACGGTTCCCAGCTCAGCGATACTGCGTAAAATGTGTCAGCCTCCTCTTGCATCCGACAGGAATGTCGCTTGTACTTACTTTACTATCGCACTCTGCGGGAGATGCCATGTGTAATCATAGCGTTGTGTTGTTACCACTCTGAAGTAAAGTCCAAGACCAGCGATACTCACAGCCAGCACGGCTGCAGCAAACACAGCAAAAACCTGAAGCTTCCTCTTGAGTTCTAGGCTTAGTGCCCAGATGGCCCAAATAGGCACGCACAGAGCCTCGATGTCGGATACAAGATTGACGACGCCAATGACTATGACCGGCGGCTTCCAGTCAATGCAGTGCCCGGGAAGCAGTGGGTTGCGCATCTTCGCAAGCGGCCAGCAGTTGAAGATGTAGAGGAAGAGGAGGACCGTATACGCGATTGCATTTGCGACCAGCGAGACCATAATGACCCAGTACACGGCACCGCGCAGCTGCGTAGTCAGGATCTTCTTGAGCTGCAGAAACACTGCAGCTTTGGCGAATCCCCCACTGATGGTATAGCAAATGACTGTGTTGTGGTAGCAATAGCTCCCATCCAGCAATATCGCAAAGTTGATATCCCACAAATGCCGCATGACACCCGTAGTGCCCGCAGTTATCGTCAGACTCGTCTGAGCAACGAAGGCGCACCAGGCGATGTACAACAAGACGTCTTCAATACAGATCTTGTGCATCCAGACATTGACGTAGACGCGTACAGCAACAAAGACAAGAGTAATGGCTTGAATGAATGCCGAGGCGATGATCACCGTCTTCATCCGGTCTGCAGGGTTCGAGAAGTTGGGCGTGATGCCCGGTGGTGGTATGCCCGCTGGAATCTTGCTGAAGTCCATGCTGATGTGGTTTTGTGCATTCTACCAGGCACTTTGCAACAGGTAGGCATATCCAGCAGCACCCATATATGTATTGATATGGAGACGACGGCATAGATGGGCTTGTAGTGCTGCTGAGAGAGATGGTAGCAGGGCTCATGTGTGATTGGGTACCCGTGGTGACGCCAGGAGCAATGGTGTATTCACAGCAAGGGATGTCCGAGTGGGGTTCGCCGGCCGCGTTTTTGCTGCTCTCTGGCTCGCGGTGCGTAAGAGGAGGGCTGATGGGAGGGGGGGCATTTGGAAGATGGTGGGTGTCGAAGATCCTTTGGTCATCCGCGGATTTAACGAGATCCAAATACATTTTGTGGTTTCATGCTTTGGATACTACATATATGGAATTCCGGATTTGGCTGTTTGTGCGACTCCACACATTGCTTGAAGTGAGGATTGAGATGGTGGTCTGGGAATGGTGTCTGTGTAGGTGTGCACACTCTGGAAAACTTGGGAATAACTTGCCACCGGATACGTTGAAAGCTGAATAGCAATGTTATGCACTACATGTTGCGCCCGTGGAATTTGCCGTGTACCTTGGTGTCAGCACTCATTCAGTGGCGTGGTGTGGTTCTGATGGCTAGTGTACCCGCCTACACCTTGGACTGGAGCACCCCCGCCAAGTTACAAAGCATGTCAATGTTGTCCCTTCCGCGGGTGATAAGCGTTCGTTCTGGCTACATGATTTATTTTTCAGCTCCAATCGTTCCTAGAATTTTATTTGTTGATGGGTGGTTTGCTGAAGGGATGGCCGTCTGGTAGACTAACATCGATCTCGCATATCTTTGTGTCACCATCGCTTCTGTAATCCGAGGAACCAAATCCACAGGGCCGGTTACTATATCAAATTCTCGTTGCTACCGAACTATCTACGTGTTTTTTCTCCTCTCTTCTTCTTCTCAAAAATCGAATTTGTTTTCGCTTTGTTGTCCACTCTTGATGTCACGACCAAGACAACGGTCCTACTATCGCGTGTGGGGGTCACGGGTCACCAAAAACTTGAAAATAAACCGAACTAGTGCTGAAAGTTTCATAAATCGCTTCGGAAGATGCCAGTGCCACGCGGTATGCAAAGGGGATCTTGTGGAAACGCGTGGGCCGGGGGTTTATGCACTAAGATTACTCGCATGTCCTCCGCGGACCGTGCCAGAACCCCTCTCGAGTCCCGGTTCCCCGTACAATCTTCTGATGAACAGCCGGTCCTGGTACCTGGGAAAAATAGCGCCATCGTAAGTAGCGCCCTTGCAACGCTTTATTGGCTGGTCATGCGCCCCAGACGCGAATGTAGTCTGATTGTGCACTTCCCGCCTCTCCGCCTCTCCGCCTCTCCGCCTCTCCCTGCGAACTATGACAATTCACGTACCAGAACCCCGCAGTATAACTTCTTGGCTTTTCAGTATCGACTGATTTTTTAGTGTTGGGGAGGCTTCGTATCGAGAAGTGGCGGCCTTAGTGGCGGCCACGCCGTGTATTGTTCTTTGGGACGACCTTGCTGCGTAGCTCAGGCTTCCAGTTTGCCGACGCAGCCACTGCGGAGTCGCAATACCTGAAGCCAATCCCCAGAATGCGCTGACAATAGGCGCTTTTGCTAGTGCAGATTTCTCCGTCTTAATGGAGGTTATATAGACGCCTGAATCCGAGTAACGGGCCCATTCACACATACCCTATTGGCCAAAACATCCCTTGCTAACAAACATTTACAAATACTCATATTTCTTATCTTCTTAAAACAGGAATGCATCGAGTGATGAGGCTGTAGTAGACCCTTTGAGATCACTCAATGAAAGAGGGCGTCTGCTAGTGCAAAGTCCCCACACAAACGCTGAGCTGGCGATGTACCCGTCTGCTTGGCTCTATCGCCCAAATATTTTTGCTTTCAAGGGCAATGTCATCTTGTACGAGACAAAACAAATTACAAGTTACGGTTTGCTCCGATATAGATGCCAGCGGAAGTTGCGATGAGAATGTACGAGCCGACCAATCACAGCCGAGCTCCGATCACAACACAGACGTTAGGCGGCCGCAGGTACTATGCCACGTCTAGAGATCTTCATGAGGCTGGATTTTAAACCATGGGCAATCTTCATAGGAATTATATGAAAGCAGAAATTTTGTGAGTATTGTGCTGGATAGAGAGTCTGTTATTTCATGAAAGATTCAAATTTGATAACCCATCATTGATAACTAGATTGATCAGTCGAATAACAAAGTGGTAAGTCCACAAACAGAATACTCTGTTAAAGCTTGATTCTACCCCCGCACGGTACACGAATCCTCTGGGGTGAAGGCACCGTGCAGATCTATCCCAAAGCCAAGTAAGCACGGCCTAATAACATATCAAGAGTACTTCCTCAGAGGCAATCATTCAATGCTAAGCCCCAAAGCCATTCCTTATGAGTAGTATAAGACTCAGGTCAGTATCGTACCTGAATTTCTGTTGCCATATTTCCTAGCACCAAGTCTGAACAGTTGTCTGTTCCCAGTCCAATTCTCCCCTGGGTATTCTACTTGGCAGTGTGCTACAATATGCTCTCTCATTTCGTCACTGCCGCTCCGCTCCTCATAGCAACAACACTAGCCTTGTGCCCTCCACCTGGCCGCATTCTCCCACCCCCATCACTGACTCCTGGTTCCTCAAATTTTACCATCCCAAAGGCCGTATTCCAGAACTTCACATTTCTGCAAAACACCTCTTTCGCAGTACAAGCCTCGATTGGCAATATCACAGTCTTCCAACATCAACACTCGGCACCTGGTCGCCAAGTAAATCAGCCGTTATTCGACACCCAAATCCGCATCGCCAGCGCCACCAAGCTCATCACTGCTCTCGCACTAGAGCTCAGTAAAGATGTCCTCAGCCTCGAAGATCCCATAACCAAGTTCGTTCCTGGGCTGAGCGAGGGCCTATACGGCGATGTGACACTAAAATCCCTGGCAGACCACACCTCTGGTCTTGGTAGATTCGTACGTCCAATTCCCTCTCCACACAGTATCCCACTAAACAATGCTTTAGGGATACGTAGGCGACTTAGCATACGGATGCAACGCCCCCCTCCTCGGCCTCCCCAACATCACCAACACCCTCCCAGGCTGCGACGCCGTACCTGGTGGCCGCGTCTGCACACGTCAACAAGTCCTCGATATGTTCAACAACCCAACTTACGCACCGCACTCCCCTAATTCACGCGCCCTGTACAGCAACATTGCCTACATACTCCTCGGCCACGCCCTCGAAACAGCACACAACACAAGCTACGAATCCGTCATTCAAACTCTCATCCTCGATCCCGCTGGTATGTCGAAATCGACATTCAAAGTACCTACAGATGACGGCGCAGCCTTACTCCCCCGCCGTCCCGAAGACAGCAGCTGGTTCGTCGCCGATTTTGCCAATCTGAACCCCACAGGCGGATTATGGTCCACACCCAACGACATGCTCAAGCTCCTCCACGCCCTCCAAACCAACATCCTGCTAAGCCGCAGCGAGCTCCGCGCCTGGATGCAACCCACAACCTTCCTCGGCTCAACCCAGCAATTCGTCGGTGTAGCATGGGAAATCTTCCGCATCACCAATCTCCCGCTCGCCTTTCCCCGCGCAATCGACGTGTACACGAAAGCCGGGGGCGTGCCGGGTTACGGATCCTACGTGGCGCTGATACCCGAGTTCGATGTTGCGATCACGGTGAATGCTGCGGGGGGCGAGACGTCGTATTCGTCGATTGAGCTGCTGGGCACGCTGGTGTCGGCCGTGGTGCCGTATGCAGATGCGTTGGCGCGGGTTCAGGCTGCAAACAAGTATGCGGGGACGTACAAGGCGCATGGGTCGAATGATACGGTTGTGCTGTCTGCGTCGTCTGGGCCGGGGCTTTCGGTTGATGCGCTGACGGTTAATAATGTGCCTGTTCTAAGGGCGTTGGCTGCGGGTCAGGGAGTTCGGGGTGAGAATTTTAGTCCGAGGCTGTATCCTACTGATCCGGATTCTTTGGGGACGGGAGAGGAGAGTTGGAGGATGTTGCTGGATCAGAAGGTGCCGGCGAAGAAGCTGTGGGGTGGGCTTGAGTGTATGAGTTGGAACTTGGGGGATCCGGCGAGGTATGTTGGGGAGCCGCTTGATACTTTTGTGTTTCATGTGGAAGATGGGGAGGTTGTTAGTGTTGAGTTGCGTGGTTGGAGGGTGAAGCTGGACAAGGTTGATTAAGTTGTTATTCACTGAAGAGGATATAGAGATAGAAATGGAAGATTTATTTAGTAGTCTGGAAAGTCTGTCTCCACGTCCTTTCTCCATGATTGGAGACCTCCCTTGATGTCACCAATATACCGCTTCCCTCCCAAATCGAGACCGAGTTCTTTCATCTTCTTGACAGTTACTTGTGAGTCGTTTCCTAGTCTGCATATCACAAAGATAGGTCGCTCAGACTGCTTCAATTGTGTGACCCAGTCATTTTCTTCAAAATCTCCCCCATTATGCCCTTTGTTGGCGCCTGGGCCTGGGGTACTGGACACAGTCGAAAAGGGCACATTCATACTACCATCGATATGGCACAACTCAAACTGCACCTTCTCTCGTACATCAACGAGAATATGACTATTCCTGTTCGAAACTGTTCCTGTATGAGGATTAACCCCAGAACGTAATCTGGCGTAATTTTGGGCCGATATGCGCTCTTCTGGGGAGAGTAGATTGTTGGGCGCAAGTACGCTGCCACAAAACTGAACATAATCCAAGCTTCCATACTCTAGCGCTTGTTTGGTGACTGTCGCACTTGCTGAACAGGAAGCACATTTTGCCTTTCGACTTCTCAGGCGTATAGAGCGGAACATGGGATTTGAGTAGGCAGAGAATATGAGGAGGCTTGGTGGATCTGCTGGTGTTGCAGATGGTGTTTTTTGGGTCAAGACCTTGATGGCTTCCAAGGCTTGCAGAACACCCATGACACCAACAACTGGACCTAGAATCCCACCGTCGCCACAGGATACAACAGACTCTGGCGGCGGAGGCTTTGGAAAAACACAACGGTAGCAAGGGCCTCCATTGAGATCACCAGGTGGTAATGGTGGGTTATTGAGGACCATCAGCTGGCCATCAATACGGAGGGCTGAAGCTGAGACAAGCGGTTTGCCCAATAGGACGCAAGCATCTGATATCAAGTAGCGCGACGCTGGGGTATCGGTGCAATCTAGGACCAGGTCATAGCCACCGAATGTTGATATGGCAGACTCAGGACTCAGTCGAGATATATGTGGAACCAAGTTAATGTTGGGATTAAGTCTAACTGACGGTCAGTTATGCATCTCGTGAAGCTTACAAGTGTGTTTAAGTTTATAGGTAGACGCACGACTTTAAGCCGACCATTGCACTTTCAACCTTGGTCATCCCAACTCTTGCGGTGGAGTGCAGGATTTGGCGGTGTAGATTGGATTCTTCAACCACGTCGCCGTCGACCAAACCAACAGTGCCGACGCCCGCTCCGACCAAGTATGCGGCAGCTGGACACCCGAGACCGCCAACACCTACAATAAGTACGCGCGCACTTTTTAGGCGAAGCTGTCCTGCAGCCTGTGAGACCTCTTGCACCAGTCATTGGTATTTGCACTTACCCTGAAGCCCAATCTCGGGCATGATCAGCTGTCTTCCATATCTCTTGTATTCGTCCCTCTCCAGCTCCCACTTTTGGGCCTCCTCTGATTCAGCATGCTTCACTTTCTTTTCTCCCTGATCCAGAATAGCAAAAACTTCGGAACGAAAGTCGTCCGGTACACCAAAGTTCATATCATGATCCAATGGGTTGGTCGGGTCCGTGGCCAATGGCCGTTTCTGAGGAACAACTTTGGATGGCTGGTTTTGGTTTTGCTCAGCTTCGGCGAGCTGTTGGCGTAGATCCTGTAGTGTGGCTTCGCATGCTGCAATTTGCTTGCGCAGAGAACTAATAACTGCTGTCATGTTGGCGCGTGGTCGAGAGACATCCAACGCCCGTGATTCCTGGATGCGTGCAGCGGCCCGGTGTGGGGTCAGGGAGACGCTAAACTGAATTTGAATTCAAGACACGTGCACCAGATTCCCTCACAGACACAAGCGCATGTAAGCATATGGCGGGAGATGAGCAAGCGTGGCATCGTTGAATTCATCAAGGGCTGCATGCGGGTGTATGTCATGGCGAGATTGGAGTACTCTGTTGTTGAGGCCAGTCTGCGCATTCAGAAATCGAAGCACCAACGACAGTGACGCTTACTTCATGAACTGACCTGAGTGATAGTATAGGTTAACACAACTAGATGTAGCGAGACTTCAAGTTTCCCAGAGATTTGGATCGGAATTGCTTGCAGCCGTGATCCTGTTCATCGTATGGCTGCACGCGTAGTCTCTGTAGTGGGATCAGCCTGTGTGGCAAGTCATCAAACCATACCATTTGTGGCGAATCTCATTGATTGGGGGGGGGGGGGGGGCCCGAGGCTGCACCGTCATCACAAAAGTGTGATGAATGGTGTAAGGTGAGAACGGAAGATCTTTTAATGGAAGCATTATTTGTACCATACACCGAGACCATCTCATGCTCGTACAAGGATATAGTCTGTAGGGCGTGAGGCACGACCGCCCCCATAACATCCAGAACGGACACTATAAGGAGAATTTTATGACCATAACAGCAGCCAGATGGGGAATATTGCATCCTTTTTTTCGAATGTCTCCCGCTAACGTAAGCAGAGGGCGTTCCTCTTGTAAGCATTTGGTAGACTTGGGCAGCCCCTTCAGGTCATTTCAGCCAATTGAGGAATCTGGCAGCTCATGGCAGACCAATCCAAACCTGAGCACATTGCAAACCGACTAGCCTCAGATCTTTCCACATTATGCATGGAAAAACCTTGTCATGCATGCGCTTGGATGCCTGGCCGGGTGGCTGAACGGGAGGGTGGGCGCAGGCCCACAGCTGCCACGATCACGCGTCTCGTATGTGTGAGCAAGTTGAAAAAGCCAACAGTATGTGGGCAGCAATTTGGCTTTCCGCGGACCTCCGAATTTTCAGGGAATGGATGTTGATTCGGGGTGGCTGATACTAGGAAAATATTCGGGCACTAAGTAGCCAGGTAATTCAACATGAGGAACAAAAATGCAGTGTTTCGCAGATAAAGCCAGCCACTCGATATTGACGGCTCCAAGTAAGCCAATGAGTGGAAAGTATGGCTACGGCCCATCAACTGGCGACCCAGGGGTTCGGGCGCGGCAATAGCTTCTAGCCATGTAGATCTAGCAACCCATTTTCCATGTCAGCAAGTGTTGATTCGATCGACGTCAGCATAGATGATGTATCCTGCCCCTGTTGCAACCCCCAAAAGTCAAACTGGAGGCTGTTGGTGTCGCCGAAAGCTTGTGACCCTGCGAATACCACTCGCAGGTCCTGTGCTATGCAATGAATGCCTAAGTGGCGCCTCCACTACTCAAAGTTAGATAAAGGGCTGGCTGTCCACCGCAGAGGCGTTGAGCAGCCTGCACGCGGTACACGCAGGGCAGCAGCAGACCTTTTCGTATCCTGCCAGTACTATTCGATAAAAGGAAGTTCAGCTGGCCGCACGACAGTGATAGCCGCCACAGACCTGTCGCAGTCACAGAGCCGTACGGCTGCTAGTCTTGCCGCCCTGCCCCGCGGGTCGATCTACCCCTCTCTGGCGACCCACGCACTTCTCGTATTCTCGATCACCGTCTTCTTTCTCAACTACAACGCCATGGTTTCCGTTTGCGCGACATGCAAAGGCCTGCAGAAATACCCCCACGGTCTTAACGGCACCCAGGATAGCAGCACAGAATCTTTGGTTTGGGTCAACACCAGGCTATCAACGCTAAGGTCAAGTTCAAGTGCCTGTCGCGCATGCGCACTTCTACTAAATGGCATTTTGCCATATTGCGACCGATTTGCTGGCGTAGACGAGGATAGGATCCGAGTGACTGCCGAGTCGTTCAACCCCAAACCAGACAGGAACCTCCAGGATCATCTCTCGGTCGAGCTTCGATGGAAGGACAACGAAGACCACGACGAATGTCAAAACGAAACCCATGAAAACGCCACTGGCTACGCAGATCTCAAACTAGAGTTCTTCACAGATGGAGGTATGGCCCGCTCTTTTTGATACATGGCTTTTGTTTTCAACGATCACATGCTGCTGGTTCACCAATTTTGCAGAAATGTATGTAGTACTGACGTCAGTGCAGATGGTCAATCTCCTTTCTCTGCCATTGGAAGAGGTCGGCAACTAGCAGAGACTCCATTGCAGAATACTGGTTTGATGATAGCACGAAGTTTGATAAAGAATTGTCTAGACAACCACGCTACATGCAGTCGAAGAAGTAAACCCACCACGCTACCAAAGCGCGTCTTGGACTTGTCGGCAGGCGACGACGCCAAAACTCTGCGACTGCACGAAAGTGAGTATATACAAGATGAAAGAAGATATGAACATGGTGAATACATTACCCTGAGTCATGTTTGGGGTACGACTAAAGGCATACCCATGACAACTTTGGAAACACTAGAGTCTTACAAAAAGTGTATCCCTTGGTCAATCCTACCTAGAACTTACCAGGAGGCAATCTTGCTCACTCGAGCACTTGGTTTCCGGTGGCTATTCATTGACAGTCTTTGTCTCATACAAGACGATGTCCATGAAAGGCTTGAGGATTCGCTCAGGATGGATGAAATCTTTGGAGACGCTTTCTTGACCATTGCGGCAACGTCCGCACCCGACAGTAGTAGCTACCCACTATTTCCCCTCAAGACACAAGCCCTCAAGATTCAAGCAGCCGATGTTAAAGGTTCAACACATAAAATTAACGTAAGAGAGCAGCCGAGCCACTATAGCTTCAAAGCACCTTCCAATGGCAATGCACACATGAATGAGTGGGAATTGCCCTTCAACATTACCGAAGAGGCAAATGCGGACACGCCCCTTTTAGTCCGTGCCTGGCCTTACACCGAACGCATGCTATCCACCCGTGTGCTGCATTTTACAAAAAGCGAAATGATACTTGAATGCCGTCAAGGCTACCAATGCGAATGCGGACGCATCGAAGACAGCGCATTTGACTCGCGACCTACTGATCAGGTCAAGCAGGAGTTTGGCAAGGTCCTTGCGGAAAATCTGCATCAACCGCAACAGAATAATGGTAACAGCAACCTGGGCCACAACCGGATGGACAGTGTCACTAACCAATTAGCCTCTACCAACCTCACGAATGGCGCGCACCAAGAACTATCGCGGAAACGCGAAGAAACGCTACAGCTTTGGTCTTGCATGATTACAGAATACACGGCAAGACATCTGACATACGACAGCGACCGCCTCATCGCCGCAGCAAGTATGGCAAAAGCATTGTCACCCACATTACAGTCAGGATACATTGCAGGCCAGTGGACTTTCAGTACACTAGGCCTCCTCTGGTATCCTAACGACAGCTCCTGCTGCCGACGCCCGCAACTCGGACAAGGCCAGAATGTCCCAAGCTGGTCCTGGGCCTCCGTCGAAGGCGCCCCAATCTTCTTTGACAACACAAGCGCAATGGATCTCGCATGCAGAGCCTCATTTGGCCCAAAGGGCAAACGGGCAAGCGCCTGGTCCCCCATCATGGGCGAGCCGCTCGAACTATCCGGCGCAATGGCAACAGAAGTCGTATTTCACACCTCCTCAAAACCCTCGCCGCAACAACCCTACTCGTATACGCTAGCCCGCAATGGGATGTCCGTCGAGTTCACACCAGATGTCGTTCCGCCCCGCGACGAAGACGCACTGCGGGATGGCGAGACTCTTGTCTGTGTCCTCGTGAGCATGACGTTCCGCTCGTCAATCGTCGGTGTTGTACTCAAGTCTTCGCCACCAGGAAACAACACGTATCGCCGTGTTGGTCGCTTTGAATGCTACGAGTGCACGCCTGAGGGTATAGACGAAGAGATGAGTGAGGATGCCGAGGCATTGTTCGAGCATTGGTTCCCGGAGATTCAGGATATGACGCAGTTGGACAATTATCCGCAGCGCACTTTTACGGTTGTGTGAGGGACATTAGATTTGGAAGGAAAATGTAGCATGGCTGGGATTTGGTCACGTGATTTCGGGGTTTATCTGGAGAGTTCGGGAATGAGATATGAGGGAATGTCTCTTCTATTCAGCTTTTTTCTTGTATATGTACGATACCCAGACTTCACTTTGTTGGTCGGTTTCCAATTTAGTGAGATCTTTCTTTCATGGTGCTCTCTTTTGAGGAATTGGGAAACATGGGGTTACTACTAGATTTGATCATGTATTTGGTATCGTCTGTCAAATGTTTACGATCATACTAGGCTTCCAAGTCTTCTAGAAGTTTTACCTTGTGGTGGGCTGGATGTACTAACGAAAAAAAAAGAATATGAAGGATCGTGAGGGGTGTTTCTCATTGAACTATGAATTGAAATTCTATCATATAGCTATACGCGACTTGGAGATGTTCCAGTGGCGTGTATAATTGCACGATATATGAGCAAGCAATTATCTTTGTGTTTCGGGACTCCAAGATGCCTTGCCTATGGTAACGGTATGCGGCATAAGTTTCTGGCCTTGTGGCCTCAGTTTCGTGTCATATGCATGTCAGGAGCGCCGCGTAATCCTTCCTATAGATACCGCAGACGATAGTGATGGGCATTGCACTGAATTGCCGCATCTAGCCTGAGCAAGATGACCAATCGTTTTTTTGTTGCGATGGCTGATGCGAAGGCACGCATGTGTATGTGTGTGGGACGGGCAAATTTATCGCTACCGTCTAGCGAGCCCGGTATGAGGGCGGATATTCGTGTCCAACAGGTTGGCTTCATTGCTGGGCAAAATCTGGCCTGACCTCCATGTTGGTCTGTACATGGCTCTTCAACGCCGCCCACCGGTCCTTGACAGCGTCAGCCCCATTTGTGCTCGCTGTGGTCAATTGAGCCAAGTTTGCATTGAATCGCTCCTTCTCGAGCTTCTCGAGTTTTTCCTTCCTCTTCTTGGCACCTTTTGTGCGCTTCATGCTCTCCATTTTTTGTTTTGGCTGTAATATACGCGCCTGGCCAAGCTCGACGTCGCCGTCTGTTTCTCCACCGGGAAGCGCATCCGCGAGGGACTCGAGGTTGGCAATGAGCTTGTTGTTTGGGCGCCTCCGCTTCTGCGTCTTGGCGGAGGATTTTTCAATCTTGGAAACAAAGGATGAATGCTTAATTCTCTGTTTGTCGCGCTTACTCGAGGGAAAAGATGACATGTCGTCGGGCTTGGGTAAGACCGCAGTGGTAGGGCGGGCGACACGAGCCGACTTTGCGCGCGCCGTTGTGCGCTTCTTGATGGGAGCCTGGGGCGCATGGTCAGTGATGCTTTTTTGTGTATATGGCAGGCCGAAGGAAACATACCATAGTGGTGCGATGGCGTTGCGAGTGTTTGACAAAGTTGGGGACGCAGTCGCAGAGCCTCGCCTGGCTGTCAGAAAATCCTTGTCGATAAGGAAAGAAGAGGATTCCATGTTCGGAAGCCCCCACACCCGACCACCTGCGACGTCGCGCACCTTGTCCTCTTTGGCGTACGTACAACCTCACCTGCGTCATACAGTTCCTTGTCCCACCACATACCCGCGCGCTCATCGGGCTTCAACTATGGCTACACCTGCTCTTGTGCATCCCAACATCAATGCAACCCCCGCGCGGGCTAGGGTCGGCTCAATCCGCCGTGGAACATGATGATACTTTTCGATTCCGATACTCCCCTTACTGACTCATATCCGATGGAGCCTCCCTCGTCAGCTATGAAATCCGCCCATGCCTGGCGGCCTTCGCTGTGAACACATCGCTTCTTGGTGGCTGGCTGTGTTTGCCTGAAGTCCGAATCATGTATCTACCACGAGCATAAGCGAACACCATCGAAAAGTCCGCGTGGCCTGAGGAAGCTGCCCTCCACTCTTATCACATCTTGCCAGGCTCCATGTTCACGCAGCATGACCGTTGGGGCCCTTGGCTTGCCCAACTCCACCATCGGACTTCGCTAACCACAACCTATCCTGGCCAACATACAGCTGACTTCAACCCACACCAACACGTACAACCATCTTCATCCCCGTTACGCTACGTGACACTACGCCATTCTAATATCCGTTTCTTTACTCAGGATCCCATGGATCCCATTCACTATCTTTTGCCTTAGCCGTGTCAGTGTACGTGGGGTATAATTGCTTCTCGGTACTTGAAACCTACACTGAGACGAACGCAGTGGCCTGGAAACCCTGGCGTACACTGAAAATCACTAAAACGGCCTCTAAGAGACCCTTGCCCTACTGTGGCGTCATTTGAGGTACCAGCATCGCGGAATCTGGACTCAGCTCCACGGCAAATCTCCACCCTGGATGCCGGCACAGGTCGTATTGATATGCATCAAACTTATCCCTTCCTAACACTTCCTGCCTCTCTATTCGCTCTTTTCAGCCTTCTCTTTCGTTGCCACTCCCATTTACGGCCTGCTTGGCAAAACCTTATGGATCGCACATCCTTCCTCCCGCGACAAAAGGCAATCATTCGCGGGGACGGGGAGACGCGTACATCCTGGTGATCCGGACTCTAGAAAAGTATTACAAACACCGCATCCCAATGTCCGAAAGTTGGACACATCGGACTTCCTCCATGTGCACATGGCCACTAAAATGCTACTTTGATAAAGACTAATTGTGCTCAATCTAATGCAATTTCCGGACGCTTATCACTCACAATGTGCGACGAGCAACCCCAACAAGAGAATGCGCTCATTTCTGCTCAGAATCATGGAACGATTCTGCTAATGGTAGTCTGGTCACTTGCTTGCCTGCTGGTAGGATAATTCGCACCAAATCATTTCCACTACTCACATACTGATACAGACTATCGCGGTGGTCGCAAGAATAATCGTTCGATACAGGTCAGGAAGTCACTATCGTGTACCATGGACCAACGACATTGTGATATTCATTACATTCCTCTGTGCTCTGGGCAGCATCATCGTTACATCCATGGCTGTCATGTCAGGCTTTGGTAAGAAAGGTTGTCTTTTGAGCGATGGTGAGGTGGAACAGATTCAGCTCAGGCTATATGTCTCCACACTATTGTTCATCCTAGTCGCGAGCATATCGAAAATTTCGGCATTGGTGTTTCTCTATCGCCTGGCGGGAACTGCTCTGCGAAAGGCCAGTGTAATAATTACCAGCATATTGGCCGTGACGTGGACCATCGTTGTTTTGTCTGGTATGGTCTTCCAATGTGAATTGCCGACGCCTTGGAGGGTATGGACCGGCAAATGCATTCCACTGGTATGTTAAGAGATTGAATTGGTATCATGCAAATATCTAACAGCCGAACAGGTACCATTTTGGATGACTATGAACTCAGTTGATACTGCCCTGGAGGCAGCTATCTTCGCACACTTCGCATGCAGCATATGGTGGCTGCGCAAGCCGTTTCAACAAAAGACACTTGCAATATTACTTCTTTCATTACGATTAATGTAAGTGGATCTTGACTGCAAACACTTTTTATTTGTCAGATCTAATTTTGGTATGAAGTTTAATTGCAGAATCTGTCACTCGCCTCATCTACCTTACACCAGCCTACGATCGCGATGCGGGTCCAACCTACTGGTCTTTACCCTATCACATCGCTACACAATGCCACATCGCGCTTGCTATTTTCATAGTCTGCACTCTTTACTTGAAGCCATTCATCAAGCTTCAACAATCACGCTCAGATACTCTCACGCCCAGATCGGGACTCTCAAGACAATGGTCAAGCACCACTATCGGCGGCACTCCCTACGAGTCCGAGGACCCCTTCACATCAAATATGACTGTTTCTAAAGAACCCCTGCCGTCTATTCAGGCTAGCATGTACATGCCAAAAACGTCAATCGCGACAGCAACTTTGCCCAAGCCTGATATTCTTTTGCCGGATAAGCCGACGCCAAAACGGTTTGCCAAGCCACCGCCTAGACCGCCGCCACCAAGAGAGTCGCTACGTCCTGATATGAGCTTGTTCGTCAGAACGAACGGATTTCGTTAGTCTGATGGCTGCATAGCTTGGAAATCTTGGGAAAAGCGGGCTTGGTATTTCGAAACCAGGGAATCCAGTGTCTAATGCAGGAAAACGTACACGTCGTCTTGGCACAGGCACAAAGCTTACCAAATTTTCTTTTCTTGGGATAAGGAAGCTGATCTTGATTTATTGGTCGGGAACAGGTTAAGAGCACTTACTTCAATGAATTGATTAGCGGAAAATCCGGTAAAAATACGAAATGAAAGAATACTTGCAAGTTTTAGGTTTCGTGAAGACAGTTTTTTTGAGAAATATTGAGCGATCTCGTTGAGAATTCAGTACCTATATGGATACAGCGCATAGGTGTGCGTCAAGTGACTGCTCTTATGTCAGGTACTCACAACTCGTCCAACACGGTACTTGGCACTTCAACATCCAACGTAAAAAGGCGACTACCAACCTTAATCTTCCTAGAGCCTCCCCAACATCAAGTCATACTAATTCCTGGAAATCAAACACAGCCCACTTTTCCACCATGAATTCCCTTCCACCCTGCAACCTAACCAACATCGATCTCATAGCCACCCCCTGCTTCTACGTTCTCAGCTCAACCCAGACCAACAGCCTCCTCAGCCTCCGCATCTCCTCCATCTTTGTAATCGGCCTCACATCAACACTATCAACCTGCTTCCCCCTTCTCCCACGGCGAAACACCCGCTGGAAAATCTCCAGCGGGATATATACCTTCGCCCGCTTCTTCGGCACAGGCGTTATCATTGCTACTGCGTTTATCCGCCTCCTGGATCCAGCGTACGAAGCCATTGGGCCGCGCAGTTGTGTTGCCGCAAGTGGGGTGTGGGGTGCGTTTCCATGGTGCGCGGGCATCGTCTTAACGTCGATATTGCTTGTTTTCTGCGTGGATCTCGCGGCGGAAGTGTATGTTCAGCGGCGATTTGGGCAAGCCAAAGATGGAGATGAAAATATGCGGTGTGGAGAGCGGGAGGCGTTACTTGCTGTGGAACAATGGCAAGAGCAACAGCTTCGAGATGGTACTGTGATGGGAAAGAATAGAGCGAGTTTCTCATCGGATACGGAGCGAAGGGAGGTATCTACGCGGTCTCGTCTCCCCTTCGCACAGCAAATAGCCACGTTCCTTGTGTTGGAAGCTGGGATCATATTTCACTCCGTCATTATCGGGTTGAACCTCGGTGTCGTGGCTTCATCGACTTTTACTACACTCTACCCCGTTCTCGTCTTCCACCAGTCCTTTGAAGGTCTCGGCATCGGCGCTCGTCTGTCGAACATCTCTTTTCCTCGCGGCAAAGCGTGGATGCCTTGGGCGCTGTGTGGGCTGTATGGTCTTACGACGCCGCTGGCTATTGCGGTGGGATTGGGTCTTAGGACGACGTATGTGCTGGAGAATAGAGGAGGGATGATTGTACAAGGCGTTATGAATGCTGTCAGCGCGGGTTTCCTAATTTATAGTGCTTTGGTTGATTTGCTGGCTAAGAACTTTTCGTTTGAGAAGGAGAGGACGAAGGATTTGGGTAAGTTAGGATTGATGATTGCATATGTCCTTGTTGGTGCGGCTGCTATGGCGTTGCTTGGGTGTTGGGCGTAGAGGCAAGAAAGACCCTTGTGTAAGCTGTGGAGGGCTTGCTGTTACTAAAATTGAGATTTCTCTAGCAGTCTTGATCCTGTAATAGGACGACTTTTTGGTTAATAGTAGGGAAGTTTTTGAATAACATTTATCCTCCCTCTAATCCGCACAAGACTTATGCTTTATTAAATCATACAAAAGAAAGTTTTCTATACATGAAGTGAAAATATGCATTATTATTCACTCTTGACGTCTAAGCACGAAATAACCATGATTATGTCCCAGCAAAATCCACACTCACCACATCAGTCCCTTGGCCCCCATAAGGACAAAAAAAGATCTCTCAGACCCACCTCATACAGCCAAAATCAGCAAAAAAGAAACACGATGTTCTCCGCTCCCAGAATCGAACTAGGGACCTTTCGATTACAATTGCTATTACAGTCGAACGTGATAAACCAACTACACCAAGCGGAGGAATCCAGATAACTGGGCTTGTATTGGTTGATGAGTAAGCCCAAAATTAGTAATTGAATATTCTAAGAATTGGTTATCCACCTTGGCAACTGAAGGAGTACCTCGTGCATAACAAAGGTTGTGGGGCAGCTAAAATGGAGAACACTTCCGAACAACTAATTACGTGTGACTAGGAGAATTTTTGAAGCTTGTATGAGGCTTGGCCCGAATAGGAAAGGGACGGTTGAGGTTAATACGAGGTCTAAGTGACACCGCATTATGTAATTCTGTCACCTGGGAAAGTTGTCCGGATTCTAGAACGTTGGGCTGTTAGCTAGTGGGAAAGGTGGTAGTATGCTTCGTTCTCTTTGTACCATGGACATGATGTGGTGAATGCGGATGTGGAGTCAACTAAGATATGGAGGGAAGGTATTTAATGGACCAATTGACTCGAGAAGCTACTGCAGAATTCTGTACAGTAGTGGAATGGTCTAATGTTGTAGTCATGCTAGTTCAGAAACTAGGTTGTATGCCTGTAAACCAGGGGGATTTTTTTCAGGTAGCAAATGGAATCATATGGATGCGGTCTTTTTCTCCGAGCTGGGATCTGCCAGTTGGTCCAATGACATAATAATTGTATTGGCCTAGCATGAAGTATTTGCAGGTAATTAGCATGTGGATTAAGTCAACGTGGCGCCATTGGCACGCTTTGTTCCCCCCGGCGATGCATGGAATGCGTTGGTTGTGGTTATGCAAAATCAGCGGGAGATTTTCATAGTACAACGCTAGTAGCCACTAAATATGCAGATATACTGGAAATTTCCAAGACTAATGGGAAAATGTCCTGGAATCCTTGTCCCCAAGACTTTTCAGGCATGGCGGGCATGAGTGACAGGATGTCAATGCAATGCTGACACAGGCATTTCTGCTGCCTCAGGGCTTATCAGATAATCTAGTCTACTCTTGCTAACAACCTTGTTTAGTATCTTTCCCACTCTAGCTATGCGGCACGCGCGGTATTGCGTAAAAAGAGGATCTACGCGCGACAAACGCCACGACTTGAATACGAGCTGCAAAACTTCTTCCATCACACAACGCCACCCTTATTGCTTGCAACTCCCGGGGGGTCCACTGGAGAATTGAGAGGCGCACGAATCTTATGACATGCACTGCAATTTATCTTGCGTCAAGATGACCCTGTTGGATTTGGACAGTTTGTTTCTGACACGGGACCTTTGCTGTAAAATGCAAGCTAAAGCAGTTGTTCAGCTCTTATGTTGCTACATATATTAGTTGCAAAGTAAGCTTCAGTGGTACATTGCACACTACGTACTCGCATATCATTACAGTTCTGGAAAGATGTCCGTAATGCGGCCAGACATGGTTTGGTCTTTTGACAATCTGAAACATACCCATATGTAATATCACCAGTAGTAAGAGTCATTCTCTTCTATCATTGAGCAGGTAAGCAATGGGTATTATAGGCGAGCCATTTTCAGATATTCCTCTTGTATAAATACGTTGTTTTGTGTAGTCACTTAGTCCGTCTTACATAATTTTGCAAATTATGTAAGGATACTACCAAACAGACAAACATGTAAAACTAAGTTAGTCAAACTATCTGAACCTAGAGGTAATCTTACGTCTAGTCCATGGCACTACGTACTAGTGTTGTTTCCGTAACCGCCTGGGATAGCTCTCGGTGCTGATCTGACACGGTACAATGTCAAAGCGGCTCGGCTCATCAATCTAGCTGAACAGTGCGCCACTTGAGCGGTGTAGCAAAGCCTGCCAGGGTTCACGAAAGGGAGAAACGCAAGAGCGTCTGTGTCCAAGACTAATCTCAGAGGCCCATTACCGTGTTTTCCTTGGCCACATTGAAAGCTTATTTTTTTTCTACGTTTCGGCTAAATCTATGATATCACCAAGTGGTTGATGCCAGAACGATCTTACTTAGGAAAAAGAGAGGATAAACAATTTTGCGTAGATGAAGTCGGAAGACCAAACATGCAGCACTCTAAGCGCCATGACCCACCATGACTACCAAGATTTACTCTCTTCACCGTCTTCTAGTTAGTAGACCCTCGGATCTACCAATCTAACCTTTGACGATCTGTCATCTAATATGAATACCTTACCACCTACCCCTAACACACATACATAAGCGCCTCTACCATCTGACCCTCATGCAAGGGCAACACATTGCCCAAGCCCTCAGAATTAACCTTCACAGCCACCCCTGTCAGACCCTTACAAGACCAAATCAACTGATCTCCCTAAGCCCGGAACAACCCGCTTCCCATGCTAACCCTCCGCTTACGCCATTCTCTCCCCCTCCTCCGTTTCACACAAACGACTCTTCAACCCCGTTAAATTACCCCCAAGCACAGATCCCCTCGCCAGGTCGGTCGGAGATGACCCGCCCAAGCCAACCCTCTCCCTCACCTAGTCCACATTTTGCTTAATTCCGTTACCTTTCCCCGCCCACCCTAATCTCGCTAATCGGATTTGCAAGCCAGAACAACAACGGAGGAAAGTAGCAAACTCTCCACCCTGAAACTCTGGAGGAACGAAAAGGGAGAATGATGTGCGATGATATTTGGTAGTGTAGATCGATTCGCCCAGCGCTTGGTTGTAGCCGGCTTGGCTGAGCTGCTGGGGTAGCGTTGACGGGGGAGCTCGAAGGAGTATAGTAGGTGTAGGGGGAGGGCCATGCATGTCGCATACGCAATCGTTTTGAAAGGGCCTTTGAGGGGGAAGGGGGAGGGGGGTGGTAGGGTATCGGGCGCTTTTTTGCGCTGACTTACTTAGTACTAGTGCGTACGTTGCGTACGTTGCGTACGTGCGTTGCGTACTTCTCGTATCCTAGAGTGAGGGTGTAGGCAGCTGAGTCGTGTGATGTATATCCATTTTAGGAACATCAAAGGTAGAGGAAATCAAGTTTTTGTATAAACTTTCGCAAGGACTCTCGGGGCAGCGGCTTCATATTTGGAGTTTGAATATGCAATACTTGGCTGAGCGTCAGCGTACTATAGCATGCACCCATCGGCACTTGTTTTTCTTTTCTCCGGGTCTCTGTTTCTCTCTCTCCTCTTTGACCAATACCCTTGCCGGACATCAGACGAGCGCGTCTATTTCACCGGCTTACTGCCATCGGGTACTTATGCAAACCCGTTTGCTTGGATCGGGCCGCTGCGGAGAAACGAAAAGTTCCGGACTTTCGTTTCTTTCATCCCTCAAAAACCACAAGAGTCAAGAGCGCAGAGCAAAGAAAATAGAGTAAAGGAGAAGGAAGAGAGAAAACAAAATCTCGTTAAACCAGCTCTCAATACCGACCGTCCATATAGTAACTAACCACCCCAACAAACCCCTGTACATCATCACCTCAACCCAAGATATGCACCAACCCATGCTCTCTTACTTGCATATTATCTATAAAACCCCCCAAGCAATCACCCTAACATATCCTACACACACTTGCACGTCACCATCCCGCCGATCCATGCAATGCGGCGCAAAAAAAAAACCTGGCAAGGCCCTCGTAACTCAACTTACTCGCAAGCGCAAGGTTATATACATCATGTACGTGCGTTACCGGAGCTAAATCCGCTACATGAGTAAAGAGTCGAAAGAAAACAAAAACAAGGCAAACCATGTCATCGGGGGAAAAAGCAAAAAGAGAAAAGAAAGAAAAAACGAGGCTAGGCTGGCGCGAAAGATAACCATGCACGACACCAAACACTCCGAAGTGATGCCGTGTCCAGAGCTCACGGTTAGTACGAGTAGGATTATAAAGCGTTCTCTTGCATTGTGCTGTAGGTTGTATGTGGACTAGGCAGGGACTTGCGATATATACTTTCAGGAGCCAGAAGAAAAGGGTACGTATTGTGGTCAATGACACTGATGACAAGGGGTGGGGGGGAAAGGGAAGAGGATTTTGGCCGTATACTTTCCAAGGGGGATCTAAGTTCTTCTATTTCGAGAGTTGGGGCTAAGAATAGATCTGAGAGCAATGATAATAATGAATCGTAAAAAAAGTGACAATTGTTAGGGTGGGTGGAATTGTTTTCCTCGCGCCCTCCCCCTCCCCCCCCCCCCCAACAAAAGGTGTTCAAACGAAGTGCAAGTTGGCAAGCCATATCACAGTCTCAAGCAAGCAAGTTGAAAAGTGGCGACATGATCATGCAGAAGAACGTTTGCTGGCAGAATCTGATTGGCGGATCGAAGGCTGGCTCTAGCGTTCTGTGGGTTACCTGTATGTCCCAGGAAATCAAGCAATGAGAGGGTTTTATTATATGTATGATGTGTATGTATGGTGGGGGAGGAGGGGTCCATCATGATAGATGGCGAGTTGCCAAGACTTTTGGCTCATCGGTAAGAGGGGTCTCGAACTGCAGCTTCTACTCCTAGTAAACCTGCGCTGTTAGCGAATGCGCCATTTTGGGCTCCAAGCAGCATCGCGATCATCGAGAACAGAGGGTGTGGGTGTATGTTGGGGGGACAACGAGGGGGGGAGAAGAAATCACAGGCAAGATGTAAAATCGACGATGGGATAGAAGCACATGACGAGAGAAGATTGAATGTGGGATATATGCGCTAGCTGATACGACGCTGCCTCGTTTCTTCTCTCTTGTTGGGCTCGATGCCCAGACGAGTACTTGAATTTGACAGGTATGTAACACGCACACCAGGTGATGCAGACAGGCATCGAGTTAGGCCTGTACCTCTATTTTGAGTGTGACCAAGATGGCCTGATATTGTCACTCCCGCTGTCAGTAACGTAGCTGTCAAAATGCTGTCCTCCATCGCTTCTGTGAAGACCCATTGGTGACAAGGCGCTAACCCATGCCTCTGGAAACCCTCCTGCATCATTCTTGCTTGATTGAGCTAGGAAAGGCTTGTTGTGAAGGCACCTGGCTAATGTAGTACTCTGGCCCTGCGCAGTAGCCGTCGGTCCAAGTGGGGTTGAGTGCGCCGTGTAACATCCACAACGCGTGTTTGCATGCCGGTGGCCGTATGGAAAATTCGTAGAGTAAGAGTGACATGTGTCGTGCTAGCGTGATCCGCCGTGTACTTTGAGCGACATATTTTACCGTCACGAATCATCGCAGCGCTACATCGTGATAGATATGTTTTGGGGGCACCGTGCACAATGGCAGAAGGCAGATGAGCCTACCCTGGGCCAGGAAAAAAAATGGATAGCCCTAAATGAGAAAGGTCCAGAAGCTTGGGTATACGAATTCGTCCTCGAATATGCGCCTGACTTGCTCCAACACGAATGATTCTACCTTGCCCACGTTCTTGAGAACTTGTTTGCCACTGCCCTGGCCACCAATCTCGCTTTCGACTTTGATGTTTTCCAGGAGGCCTCCAATCTTGGGGCGCTGCACAGGGCGTGGATTCTGGCCCCGTGCGTCTGTCTGGAGACCGTTGAAGCCAGTATCGCTGCCGACCAAAGCGTCTGCATCGTCAGGCGACAAAAAGCAGAAATGGGCTCGCTTCTTAATGTAGGCGAGAATGGCAACACCGTCAAATGTGAGCCCGGTAATGTTTAGTTTGAGAGGGATGCCGACAAAGCTTGGCATGGGGTAGTCAAGAAGGATTTCCGCAGTCAAGGACATTTTGATATCCCCAGAATATTGCACATGCGTCACGACTTGAATATCATCGGGACTCTTCTCGTGCATGCGGTTTGGAGATGCAGATGGAGTCCGGACATAGCTATCTTGAGAAAGACCATCATCCGATCCAGTGAAAGACGGCCTCTTGGGCTCGTCTTGTTGATGTCGTGAAGAAGGTCGGGAGCTAGGGTCTGGGTGAGACTGTGGCGTGAGTGTTAGCGAATTGACAGATGCAGCGTGACGAAGACGCATATTGGTCGGAGTTGCTGGCCGGCCATGGGGATTATCGAGCCAAGTGTGTAAGTGTGCGCCAGCTACGGCAGCGAGAGGTGTTGCAGCACCAGATAAGCCTGCGCTCAGAGGAAGATGGAAGTAGTTCATGTTGGAGGTGCCACCGGGGATACCTGGCGTGAGTGCCCCAGGAAAGAAGGGACTACCTATTTCGTTGGGAGCCAACGAACCACGTTTGTTAGACGACTTGGTGCGAGATTGAGAAGGGCGTACGTTGGCATGATCGGGGTGGAGTCGTTGCGGATTTGCTGTCTCACGACCGCCTCTTTCTTTGCCATGCCTGTCCCTCGATGGGCGGCGCGATGGGTCTCTCGACTCGCGTAGCTTGTCGTCAGCGTGTAAAGCTTCGTCGTCAGGCTCGGGCTCAGGCTCGCCGCCTTGCTCGTCCGGGTAATCTTCATCATCCTCGTAGAAGTCCGGCAGTGGGTCGCATATGTCCTTGATTTCAATTTCGGGAGCGACGCTACCAAAGTCGAACGAGTGCACGTGAACGGAGCGAATGAAGCGCGGCAGCGTCACTTGCTGGAAGCGGTCATGGATAAAGGCGCGTATTTTCTCTGCACGAGCGGAGCCTTCTGCGCCGCCTGTGATGGTGTCCCAGTTGATATCAATGGACATTGCTGGAGATTGGATGTTGGGATGGGTTTGATGACAGAAAGCCACGGCTACTGCTACCGGATGGGGACGAGCGCACGCCGGGCCGGGCGCACAAACAACGATGCCGAGCAGCGGGCCAGTTAGCAGCCTGCCCACTAGGTCGTCGCTTGCGCAGTTCATCTCTTGACGAAACCTTCGGATGTGATGAGGCCGTCACGTCTGCATCAATACCCTGCCTGCCGTACCGCTTGGTGCGTCGCTTGACTCAATCCTCTGCAGCGAGTCCCGCATGTGTTGAAATCTTTTACCAGGATGCGACCGCAGTGTGTAGTCGAACAAATGCGGGATGCGGAACCTCGAACCAGAAGAGGGAGCCATTGCGCTGTCGCATGTGCCGCTACAGACGCGCCCATGTTGCAGATCGTCCATGTGATGCTGCTGGAGAATTAAAGAGCAACAGACAAGGCAATAGATGCCAGGCTGGGAACAGGGTTGCCACTGAGCATCTGCCACAGGATATTAAATTAACATTGACGACGCGGACCAAGAAGGCAAGCAGGCGAGCACGTAATCTTGTCAAGCGCTTCCAGGATGCGTCACAATCATGCCCTGGATGCGTGTGATGGCAAGGCTTGTCTGGGTGTATGGTGTGGCTCCGGTTTTGGGTAAACGAAGCACGTCGGCAGAAGTCTGCCTGAATGGCTTCTAGAAGAACCGTTACCCGGTCGGCCACGGACGAGCCAATGCGCGCGTCGACGTACGCCTCCAAGAATGTACTTACATACATACATCATACATATGTATGTACTTATATCAAAGTGCACGTATACCCGGTCGACTCGGCTATTTGGCGATCAGAGGAGACACACAATGTGTGTGTATGTGTGTGTGTGGCGTACCTAGGTATACGTCGCCCGCGGCCTTGCATTCTCATCACACCAGACCAGAGGCTATTGGCAATAAGGTTCCCCTACTAGTGGTTTGGTCCGACGTGCGAATCATGCCATGCTGCATCCTCTTAGGACAATAGTGTACCTGAGCTGACAGCAGTTGTCCATGTGCCGCGGCCCGTCCCTTAGCAGGATTGCTACTATGTCTCGAGCATCATGCCATATTGCCCTCATCTCCAAGTCGGGTGTTACGGCCGGTGCTAGGTGGCTAGCAGGTGCGGCATGACAGAAAGTTGAGTTTGATCTATTGTATCCTATCACGATCCAAGAATAGACAATGCCTCGGCCATATTTGCTCGCCTACCGGGGTGCTAGTGCCAGGCCTTTTCACCAGCTACTAAAAGCCAATATAGCGATGGGCGAAGCGCGTGGGTCGTTGTTTCGACTCGCATAAGCGACTTTGAGGCTGGCGTAGACGGTGCCTCAAAGCGTCGTCTGAGGATGGTAGGCTAGCAGATTGGCGAAAAACGGCAGTGCATGTGGCTGCTTGGGCGTGATACTGTCTTGTAGATCAGTCGTGATTCATTGGTTGTGGATATGGTCTCGGGATGCGCGCCAGGCGCGCAATACAAAGCATGAGCTCCACAAGTAAATATTATGGCTACCCGATTCAAGAAGGAGACCTCTATACCGGGTGCCTATGTGTTGATTGACTTGCTCGTATACTGGATTTGCCCCTCCCTCCCCTCCCTCATGTCAGGGAATGTGGGGCACCAGGGACTGCAGACAGCCATGTGGTCATGGCAATGACAAGATAACAAGAAACAAGCCACATGGCTCAGCGTCGGCCCATCGCACGACCCTATTAGAAAAAGCGTGGTATCCATGAAGTAAGAAAGCTGTGAAAGTAGTACAAGTGAGAAAGTATCTCGCAACACCAGCCTGTATCCCAAACGCCCGACTTTGCGGGCTCAGAGTCCAAATAAGTCACAATGCCCCCTAAAACGCCAAAACTTTTTTTCGAATTCCGTGACGCCGTAAAGTGTAGACTTGATATGGGGTGGGAACAGAAGCCGGCCATGCTCCCCCAAGCCATGGACGAGGAGGAGCAAGAGCAGCAGCAAGGTGCCGTTCGAGCATGAAAGCGCGGCAACGGTAAAGGCCCATAAGGTGCAACTGGCGAGGTATTAGAGGAGGGGTTATTGTGCGAAGAAAGCGACGGTAACACACTAGAGACAGACTTGTCAGACCGGGTGTGACGTGCAGGGGTAAAGGGAGAAGCGGCAGTAAGTACCTGTCAATGATCACATCTATCACACTTCTCGTCGTGCTTGACAGTCTTTGTATTGCTCACGCCGCAGGGGGATGTCCTCGACGTGGCGCAGGGAGCCTTTTCCGCAATCTCATGGCCGCAGCCGTATTTGTGTACGACCTTGGTACACATGTTGATTTTGGCGGTGCTATAGGAGCGGGGAAGGCGCCTCCTGCAACGGCGTGGGAGGGAAGGCGAGACGGCGGGCGGGCGAGAGCAGGGAAGGTGGGGGTGGGCGCAGAGGGGTGCTGATTGGCCGGGGGTGGTGGAGAGGTGTTGCTTGGTGCAGACGGCTGCTGTGGCAGCTTGAGACGGAGACGGCAATGCGGAGCGCAGCTCGACGGGAGGGAGCTGGCACGGGCAACGAGCAAAGAAGTAGAAGAAGAGCAGCAGCAGCAACAACAGCAGCAGCAGCAACAGAGCAGCAGGACCACGGGCGGCCAAGGGGGCGTGTGGGCGAGGACAGGCGGCGGGGCTAGGTGTTGGCGAGTGACAGCAGCCAGCAGTAGTAGCAGCAGCCCGGCAGGAGGGAGTGGCAGCTAGGGTAGGTGAGGGTGCTGGAGAGAGTGCTGGAGAGGAATTGGTCGGAGCGTCTTGGGGGGGCACAGGGCGGGCAGCGCAGAGCGATTTATAAGACAGCCATTGCAGCGAGCCAGCGTGACGGTAACGGTCGAGAGATTGTTAGATTGCCTTCGCTCCCGTTTGCAACGAGGCGCGACAGTCTTGTACAGCCGTTGGCTCCGTGCGGAAAGGCCAGGACATACATACGCGGAGCTGCTAGTCTTGACGCCTGGGTCGCATAGCTGCAGCTGCAGCCAGCAGCGCATCGGCCAGGGTGATCCCGCCTCCTGCCCAGCGCCAGCGCTGTGACCACCAGCCCTCCACCACTACCACCAGCAGCCCGGCAGCCCACCAGCAGCCCACCAGCCCGCCCTCTGCCCAATCGTGCCCTGCTGCACCGCCGGACGCACGGCTGCGGCGTGAACCTCCAATCACGCCCCACATGCTTTCTCCTCACCACACGCTGCCCATCCTGCCCATCCTGCCCATCCGCCCCGCCATCACGCCGTCCGCTCTACCCAAGCATGCGCCGTCTGCTGCCCACCGCCTCTGCCTCTTGCAAAGAGAGCCCGTCCGACCGCTGCTGTCACACTTCGCCCTTGCGTGACCGGCCACAGGGCTGACAAGCTGCCAATATCATACACACTTGCTGCACCGGCCCGTCCGCCCAAAGCAGCACACAGCCTGCTGCTGCTACTACTACTACTACTGCTGCAACACCATGCCCGCTGTCTGTCTGTCTGTCTACTGCCTGCTGTCTGCTCATGCTCCCGAGTCTGAGTCTGGCGGTGCCGGCTGACTCAAATGCAAAGGGCTCGACTCACGCCGTAGCTTCTTCACCTCTTGCGCCTGGACCACCCTCCTGAGCAATGAATGCTACCCTGGCTCGGCTCGCGGATGCACACCATTGGCACATGGCACCCTGGTCGCTCTCGACGACTCGTAGCCCGCTGCGGAGGAGGAGGAGCAAGGAGAAAAGGAAGCAGAAGCAGAACAAGACGGCAAGCGCAGCCACGCCTGCCGTACGCTGACCAAGTCCACCATGGCGGCCGGGCACGGGTGCTACCTTGACTACAACCACAAGGGCAGCCCCTTGCATATTGCATACCCGCCTCAGGGCCAAGCAGCATTGCAGCGCCTGCGAGGTTAAAAGTAAAAGTGTCGTGATGGCATGTGCCAGTCCCGCAACGACGTCGTCTGGGAATTGGCAGGCCCAGATTTGGAAATTGCAAACTTTGGCGCATGCATGACTGTCGCCATGCATGATTCGCGACGCCATGGAAACATTTCATGCTGCTCACATCCGTCAACATCCATAGTTTATAGCTAAATGAATGGAGCGGCACAATTACAAACAATCAGCAAATCATGCCCCCCTCCCCTCACCACGCTGCCCTCCTCAGCTTAGGTAGAATGTCAGCGTCGGTTGGAACGCCAAAAGTCCAGACGGGATGGGATGCCCATGGCCCGTTTACTCATCAAACGTGACTGCCAGCCTGCTTGCCTCCACACCACGACCGTCACAGGAGGGAAAAAGCAATGGTCGCATACGAGTGCAGTGTGATCATATGCGCTGCCTCCAGGACGCAGTGCATGGCGCTGTGCAGCAGGATCGCGATACAAGCACTGTCGGGCGGATGCTGTGTAGCCTGTCAGATTTTCTTGTTCCATGTCTCTTCAACGGCCGCAGGGGTAGCTGGTGGACACGTTGCCCAAAGCGCTCTAGCCTTTCGGCCCGCTCTTACCTGATCGACCTGTGCGACCAGGAACTCCACAATGCAGACGCGCCACCGCTCATCCAACAGCAACACGGCCTGGTTTGTTTTGGCTGGTGCAGCATCTGTGCATGTGCTTAGCCCATCGCAACTCCTGCGCCTGCGCCTGCGCCTGCTCCTGCTCCTGCTCCTGCTCCTGCGCCTGCTCCTACGCGCAAAAGCAATGCATCTCGTATACCTGCAACACTGTGTTTTTGCGCTCCCATGCTCCACAAGCCGTCGTCAGCTCCAACTAGGTTCGTCTTCGGAACTTCCCTCTCGCTTCTTGCTGCGGCCGGCACTGCATGTGGCTTGTCACCATGGCCCCCCGACGCGCATCACAGCAGCCTCATCTGACCAACGACGGGGTCCGGCGTTTTCTCGGCAATCTGACATTGCTCACTCTAACTACACCTACATGGGCAGATCGCCGCAGTCTGCAGTGTGGGGTGCTGAACACGTCCACCCCCTCGACAGACACTGCGCCCTTTCGATTATGCAGTTGCTCAAACTATATGCATTGACAACTGCAACTGAACAGCCTGGTGGCGATCTCCACGACGCCATACCTCGGCTGCGCTTACCACGCGCGGTGCGCTACACCAGACTGCGTTACACTACACTACCGTAGTATCTCTTAGTGCGCCTGCCATAGCGCTACTCTTCCCCAACCCTCCTCCTCGCACTATCAAATTCTCTTCACTGTACGTCTTGCACCAGCTACAGACCCCTCCGTGGAAGCTATGCACCCAATATCTCGTCAACCATGGCACATATACCGTGCATGTTGTTGGGAGTTGCTTCTGGTCCATTTACTGCAAGAGGATCTGCGTCCGAGATGCGTGGTGCTAACCGGGCCAGGCGCCTCTACATAGTACGTTGGCACATGGACAAGCATGGTCTGAGTGCAGTCCATTGACAAGTCCGACTAGCTTTCATACGTACTCCACAGGGTGCCACGACGGTACTTGCCGGACGCAACCCGTCCCGCCTAAAAATTCATCCGGTACCTATCTCTCTTTCTCTCTCTCTCTCTCTCTCTCTCTCTCTCTCACCTGTCGGTTTTGTGTGGATATTCTGCGCATGTGTCAGTCAGAAACCAAAGACAAGACTGCGTCTCAACTAGCGATAGCAGGCCACGAGTTGTGCATGTCCAAACTCGGAGCCAAGCATTTCCATATATCCACGCTATCACGAGCCGACCAATCCCGACGCCCATCATGTCTCAACATATATCAATCAGCTCTGCCCGACCTGCTTTGCATCAAATCCTAATTATACGCGACCCACACAGCAATAGGAAAAAAATCCTGAAAATAGCTACATCAAAATCCACTGCTGGCATTCTGCTCCTTTGCCATGGCTTGACAGGGACATGTTCTCGACAGCAGCTTCTTACGGAACATGCGGAGATTTGAGAGCGAAATGCAAGGTACAAAAGTCCACGTACCGCGTCAGTCGATCAATCGGTGCATGATTGGGCGCTGGTGCGAATATGCGGCATATGTAGGATCTGCAGCGCCTCCGTCATTGGTGGTAGATTAGCCGTACACCCGCGGTCTTTCGAACTGCTACAGGGTGCGTTGATACCATCTACCTATTGCAGATCACCATAGTGTCCATATGCGCATATCGGCAGATGCTGCTGCGTCAAGCGCTCGCGACTCTTTGCAGTGCCCTAGTCGCTTTTGTCTTGTAAAGCGGACCATCAATATTTCGGAAACCGTTTGGCCCAGCGACAGAAGAGGCCAAGTCTGCGTACTAGCTTGCAGCCTGCATGAAGCTGTCCTCCCACTCCCGAAGCTTTGCGGTGTGGAGTCGCATCCGGAATCTCAAGCTGGCCTCCGGGACATGACGCGCTACAGCTGTGGCGGCTTGCTTAGTCCCAGTGTGGTATAGCGTTGAATATGGGTTCGCGTACTACTTGCACTGGCACTTGCATCCGACAAAAGAAACGGCTATCGTGGTATCAGCTATCTGTGTTGGAACTAAAAACTTACAAAAGGCTCATGCCAGTGGATTTGGCAAGGACTTGTGTCCCGGCCAAGCCACACCCATTCATGTAACATGCATTGCTCATCTTTTGTCGGATTCTTCCATCATATTTACCCTACCACAACGTTTGCATGAAGTAGACATTGTGTAATTGTATAGTCGTCCCCTCTCCCCCTCCCATATTTTCCTCTGCTCTGTTTATCGCCTGTCATGGTCAGCTAATCTGGTGCGGGGCGTACGCACGTGGGATTCTTTTTCGCTATCGTCATTTGACGTCACCAGTAAACCAACATCGAGGCACATTTCTCTCAGTTTTGGCGTGCAAAGCCTCGTACTTTGGAACGACTCTAACAGGAGAAAGGCCCGATAGGCGTCAGAGATTTCCGATTCCTCATCATGGAAATCTGGAATTGACTGCGATTGCGCTGGGGCGCGGGGCGCATGGCAAAGTTGAGCCTCGCGTGGTACATCGGCGTCGCTCGGCAGTCGATTGAATCGATCAAATCGCGATGATCGAACATCATCTTTGCTGCCATTGGCTGTTTACATCAAACCCACTTTCCACCGCTTCGTCGAAATGCAGTCAATGACCTGTCGAAGCGCGTGTCAGAGTCGTTTAGGCAACTCAATGCCGGACGACCATCGCCTCACGTCGCCATGACGTCAAGATGTAAACAGGTAGTCGCGACGCGACGCCCTCGTAGGAGTACAAAGGGAACGCTCCCCGCGAGCCTCAAAGCTTGTCTATCTCGACAATAGACATTGCCAGCCGACTCGACTTTGACAGATCGAAAGCATGGCATCTCAAATACTAGGCAACGTTACGGAGAAGGCCAAGGACCTCGCTGGGTCCAAGTCGACCAAGATGGCTCAGCTTGCTGAAGTCACCAAGGATGTCCACGACGACAAGTGGAGAATCACCAGCGACTACGGAGTGAAGCAGAACAACACCGACGACTGGCTACGGGTTGCCACGGATGACAAGACTGGCCCTCTGTTGCTTGAGGACCAATTTGCTCGTGAGAAGGTATGCTTGACCATCGACTAGCCGACTTATTTGCCACATGGCTAACGGCACTAGATTCACCGCTTCGACCACGAAAGGATTCCCGAGCGTGTTGTTCATGCGCGTGGTTCGGGTGCCTTTGGAAAATTCACTCTTTTTGAGTCGGCCTCGGATGTCACATCGGCTGGAATTCTCACTGATACTTCGCGCGAAACTCCAGTCTTCCTACGATTCTCGACTGTGCTCGGTAGCCGTGGTTCTGCAGACACTGTCCGCGATGTGCGCGGCTTTGCTGTCAAGTTCTACACGGAAGAGGGTAACTGGGATATTGTCGGTAACAATATCCCCGTATTTTTCATCCAGGACTCGATGAAGTTTCCTGATGTGATCCACGCCGGCAAGCCGGAGCCGGACTGTGAGGTGCCGCAAGCGCAATCTGCTCACAACAACTTCTGGGACTTCCAGTACATGCACCCAGAAGCCACGCACATGTTCATGTGGGCCATGTCTGATCGCACGATTCCTCGCTCGTACCGAATGATGCAGGGTTTCGGAGTCAACACATACACTCTGATCAATGCTAAGGGCGAGAGGCATTTTGTCAAGTTCCACTTCACACCCGAACTTGGTGTCCACAGCTTCGTCTGGGACGAGGCGCTGAAGATTGCTGGTCAAGACCCAGACTTCCACCGCAAGGACTTGTGGATGGCCATCGACAGCGGTGCGTACCCTAAGTGGAAGTTTGGCATTCAAGTCATTCCCGAGGCAAAGGAGCATGACTTCGAGTTCGACATTCTCGATGCTACCAAAGTGTGGCCTGAAGAGCTTGTACCCGTCCGATATATTGGCGAGCTTGAGCTCAACAGGAACCCCGACGAGTTCTTCACACAGACTGAGCAAGTTGCCTTCTGCACAAGTCACATTGTCCCCGGCATCGGCTTCAGCAACGATCCTCTGCTACAGGGCCGCAACTTCTCTTACCAAGACACTCAACTCTCTCGTCTGGGCATCAACTGGGAAGAGCTGCCAATCAACAAGCCCGTCTGCCCCGTCATGAACTTCAACCGTGACGGTGCCATGCGACATACAATCACAAAGGGCAAGGTCAACTACTGGCCCAATCGCTTCCAGGCTGTGCCACCTGCGACGGAGAAGGAGGGTGCGTACGTGGAGTTCCCTGAAAAGACTGCCGGCATCAAGGTGCGCATGCAGAGCAAGAAGTTCAGGGAGCACAAGAGCCAGGCCGAGCTCTTCTACAACTCCATGTCGGAGAACGAGAAGATGCATATGAAGGCTGCTTTTGCCTTTGAGCTTGACCACTGCGATGATCCCGTTGTGTACGAGCGCCTTTGTGAGCGTTTGTGCGAGATTGATCTCGAGCTGGCTCAGAGTGTTGCCGAGATGGTTGGCGGCGAGCAACCGACTAAGCAGACTCGGCCCAAGCACAACAAGACGGCCAAGGGCCTGTCGCAAATGGACTTCCAACCCGAGAAGCCTACCATTGCGACTCGCATGGTGGCGATTCTCATTGCCGACGGCTACGACAAGGCTGCCTACACTGGTATAAAGGCTGCTTTGACTGCGGCTGGGGCTCTTCCTTTTACCATTTCGCCAAGAAGGAACAAGATCTTTGCCGATGGAGAGGACAAGAGCGGCTCTGGAGTAGTGGCAGACCACCACCTTGAGGGCCAACGCTCCACCATGTACGACAGTGTGTTTGTTCCTGGCGGTGCCAAGTCGATTGAGACGCTCAGCAAGAACGGGCGTGCGGTACACTGGGTGCGTGAGGCATTTGGCCACCTCAAGGCCATTGGCGGTACTGGCGAAGCGGTGTCGTTTATCAAGCAGGCTGTGGATCTACCGGGTATGGAATTCTCAACGTCTGGGGATGTTGTCAACAGCTACGGAGTAGTCACGGCTACGGCAGTGCAGCCTGAGAGCTTCAAGGAGGCGGTCAACATGGTGAAGGAGGCCAAGGACTTTGCTAGCGCGTACATGTATGCGATTTCGCAGCACAAAAACTTTGAGCGCGAGACTGCGGGGCTGAACGCCATGGTTGCGTACTAAAGGCAGGGAGATGATTTGGAACAGTCTGCTCTAATGATTCAGCTGATTAATGTTAATGATACCAATTGTGCAAAGCGCTGATACTCTAGTCATGGTGTTGCTACTGTCTATTGGTGGAGAGGAAAGGCATTCATGGCGACGCATACTGCTTTTCTGCAGCGTCTCAGGGTTTCACTCTGGCCAGTCGCGCTATGCGGTTGTCTATCGACGTTGAAACTACATTTGTGTGTGTGTGTGTGTATGTACCGCGTAGGGTGCACATGACGAAGTATTAGTATAGAGACAGAGCGGGCCGACTCGACTCGTTACAAACTACTGTGTCAGGGCCCTGTCAGGTTTTGGGAATATTGAACATGTAGGCTTGGTGCGGGGTACAAGGAAACTTGAAACTTACGCAGCCTGTCAGCGTCACATCTCTCTTCTCATCGAGGCCGAGGCTGGGCTGCTGGGCTGCTGGGCTGCTGAGCCACACGGCCACAAGCCCCACGCTTCATTGGCGGCACAGCCCGCGCTAGCCTCTTTTGTGCGGGCTGCGCCCTTGTGCTGAGCAAAGGGCGATACACCCGTTTAGCGCTCATATCGACCCACTGCACCGCTTTCTTTGCATTCACCCTCAGCCATTTGATTGTGCATTCGCATTCCCCCTCTGCCCCTCCCCACAGACTAGTGTGCGATCAGATTGAAGGCAAATGCGCGGAATGCGGGAGATGCATATCTAATAGCTAGCTCGTACGTCATTGAATACATTCCGCATCCATCGCTGCGTCGCGAACCACTCTCTTGGCACAACCGTAATTTACAAGCGCCTGTCGGTAATTCCACGCTATTCTTCTCACCGGTGGCCTGAACCTCGGACGGTGATCAACACTCAGCCCTTCAGCGCCGGCAAGGGCTGCATGGATGACTCTAAACGCGAAACGCCATCAGTCTGTAGGCGCAGCGCCCTTTAGTCTAAAATACCAAACACCACGCCTGAGGCTTCTGAATACCCTTTCTTCCGCCATTTTCTGCTCACACACCCTGGGAGCCCGTGATTATCAAACGTCGACCCAAGACGCAATAAAGGCGCCTTTTCTACCGACGCCGCCCTCTTGACACAGACCATCTAGGAAACATCATCAACGACATGGATCATCAGGGCGCAGGCTTCGCCTTTGATTCTAACATGGATTTCAGCAACATGTTCGCGGCCGCGTCCGACACAATGTTCAAGCCAGCGGATAGCACTTCTGGCTTCTTCTTTGCTGACGAAGGCATCGACACCACTGCCTCATCCTTCATGGATCCCATCACACTTGGCACGCCCCAACAGGGCCCCTTCGACATGAACATCCCATCTGCCGCGACCTACTACCCACAAACTCCAGCATCACATTTCATGGGCTCCATGCCCACACAGCTTAATACTTACGGAAAGCGCCCCCTGCAGCTCGAAGCTGATGACTTCCCCCAGTCCAAGCGTCAAGCAAGTTATGACTTTCCTCTATTCCCAACACCACCCGCCACAAACACCACCTCTAGCTGGGGCCTCGAGGCCACTCCTTCAACTACCACAGTAGAAGGTCTGTCGGATGAAGCGGCTGATGTTTGCGCAACATGGTTTACCAAGTTCAATGTGCTCCCTGGGTATGCACCCTCCAAGTCTGAGGCGCCTCACTTTGATTTGCTAACAGCCCTTGAGTGACCGACACATCGATTCATTAAGCCAACTCACCGGTGAGTCGGCAGATGCGATCCGGAGCTGGTTTGGCCAGCTCTTGAAGCAGGGCATGGGCAAGGGGGGCCCAAGTGACTCCGCTTACAAGTCTCAAACCGCACACATCCAGCAGCAAGATTCGTTCTGGGACGATCACACTTACCAAACAGAGCTTTTACAGGCCTCGCCATCACAATCACTGCTGTTGGAGAATATCACTACCCCTGAAATTCCATACACCCAGGACAATGTTGCCTCAACTACCGTCCAGCCAGTCACCACTACCAGAAGCTGCAAGAAGCGCTGCACACCCACAGATGACCTAGAGTTGCTTGGTCGAGACCCCAGGAAGATCTACCAGTGTACTCGGAAGTGTGGCAAGCGGTATGGCCGAAAGAACGACTGGAAGAGAAAGGAAGAGGAGGGCTACCCATGCAAGTCATGGGTATGCAGCCTGTGCATCAGTGAAGGCGTGGAGAACGTCAAGCCATGCTACAGGAAGTACCATTTCGTGCAACACTTCCGAAACATCCACGCCGATGTTGACCCTGATCAATACGAAGAGGCGAGCGTAGTATACTCGGAAACAGAGTTCCCACGAAAGTGCGGATTCTGTCGCCACCGATTCTCGTCGAGACAGGAGCGAATTGATCATATTGCAGACCACTTCAAGCAGGGCAAGTGCATGCTCGACTGGAACGATGACGATGACAACAATGGTGGCGATGATTCTACCGACGATGACAACGACGACCGACCAAGTGGAGACGGCTTCGATGGTAGCCCTTCCTTCCAACCACCACCCTTCCATCCACACGGCAACAACTCCAAGCCTTCCGGTGGCCGGGGTAGCAGTGGAGGCTCTTCAGGGCAACCACCTCAGGGTGGTTTCTTCCACTTCCAGCTCTCACAACTTGGTGAGAGCCAGCGGTATTGTGCGGTCAAACCTACCAGACCCACTACACTTTCGCCGAACATCTCTCCATCATCAATCTCAATTGATCGCGAAGGCACGATCCCACGAGACGAGTCATTCAAGTCACAACGTCCACTCGACAGGCACATTCCGACAAAGGAAGACTACGAAGCTGCTCCGGACAAAAATGCTTTCGCCCAGCCCATATTTAGGGGAGGTGGGTCATCGCAGGACGAAAGAACTGACAAGCGTGGCTTGGAGCATACTTTTGGCATCAGTGCCGCCGCTATTACCGAGATTGAAACGCTAATTTCGACTCTCGCACCCTCTTGGAGCCAATTAGGAGCATCGCCAGAGGAATTGTTGATGAGCGAGGAGACTCCATCTTCTGAGCCATTGCCAGACGCGACAGTAACAGCACACTCTCAATGTAGCGATGCAACAGACCAACTATCGAGCCGACAATCTACGCCACAGATGCCCAAGTCTTCACGGGCCTTCCACAGTATCAAGCTCCTAGGCGCTGGAGGCTTTAGCACAGTCGACGAAGTGAAGCACGAACAAACGGGCCTACGTATTGGAAGGAAGACACTCAAGAATCGTAACCAGACGGCGCTTGAGGAACTCAAGAAAGAAGTTAATGTCCTTCAAAAGCTACGTCACCCGCACATTATTCGCTTCCTTGGAGCCTACTCAAAGGGCGACAAGATGTCGATACTGCTTTCGCCTGTTGCAGAAACAACACTGGCAGTCTGGCTTGATCGGTCAGCATTACAACGACCTGCCAATCTATTTGAGACCGTTATGAAGATGTTTGGTTGTCTCTCCTCCTCTGTCAGGTACCTCCATGAGCAGCGACCTGTTGTTAAGCACATGGATATCAAACCCCAGAACATCCTCATTGTCGATGGTGATCAAGAGTTCCCGCACGTAATCCTTTCCGACTTTGGTGTCAGTTGTGCAGAAGAAGTACCCGACGATCAATCGCGACCCTGGACACGCCAATACATCGCACCTGAGGTCGTTGGAGGCTTTAACCGCGAGCAGGCTGCCGACATCTGGAGTCTGGGATGTGTCTTTGCAGAAATGGCATCTGTTCCATTGAGTCAACATAATCAGGAATGGACAGCCTTTAGCAAGGAATACAGTGGTCGCACAGGAACTTATTACTGGCAAGACGTACAAGGCCTACAGAAGAAGCTCGCTGCGTTCTTCGACTCAGCAAGGGGTCCGGCTGAACTGCTCCTTGTACGCGCGCTCCAAGCTATGTTGTGCGCCCAGCCCGATGAGCGGCCGGATGCAGCATCACTCACAATGATCTTTGCTCCTGCCCCGTGCTGCCTCAACTGGCCGAACGACAAGATGACGTTCCCTGGCCCGCATGAGGAATTGCTAGAGGTAGAGAGATTTGGAAAACACCATCGCATTGATGGCAATGCTCAGCCTCATCTGCACGACAAGAATGCGAACGACTGTTCTGACAGTGTCCCCATTACAAAGACCTGGCTGGATGACTGTCTGTGCACACACGGTGCCTGTCGCCACTTGTCATCGGGCTACTCCACCGATCTCCCTAGACGCCTGATTGACATCCTTCCGGAAGGCCAGGCTAGCAACTACGTTCGCGTTGTCGAAAGCGAGTCTCTCGAGGAACAGATGCAACATGTTCAATATGTTGCACTCAGTCATGTCTGGAGTGACGCCGAGCCTCAACTCTCAAGCAATTCACAATTGAAGATGCAATCTGAACTCGTACTAGAAGTACTGCCTAGTGCAGTAAGAAATGCGATTTCAGAGGTGCAACGTCTCGGCTTCCGATACTGTTGGTTGGATTCACTCTGCGTGCTCCAAGATTCAGATCAAGAAAAGGAACAAGAGTGCACGAACATGTCTTCCATCTTCCGCAACGCGGTTCTCACCATCGTCCTTGACCAGCTCGCAAATGCCAGCACAAGCAAGGACATCGAGATTGCGACCGAAAATGCACAGTTTGCCTCAACAGTTTCTCCCATCAAGAATAGGACCACAATTGCGACTCGCCTCCCGGCCTCCGCCTTACTGCCCTCTTCTATCCTCTCGGCCCCCAACCTGGGCTGGGATACTCGGGCCTGGGCGCTCCAAGACCGTCTCCTGAGTCGCCGATTCTTGCACTTGGGCGAACAATCATACTGGGAATGTAATACCCTCAAAGCCTCCGAGACCTTCCCTCGCGGTCTACCCGCGCTCCTCTGGGAGAAGGTCCACACACAATGTAGCGATGACGCCGAAGAAACGCGTGCACAAGCAAGCAATTCGTTTCCTAGTGCAAAGATCTTTGCCATGGAATTTGACGATGCACACAATGCAAACACGATTCCGCATCAGAAGCCCGCCGAGCCGCGTCCGCCACTACCACCACTGCCGGATGCCAGTCGTTTACGCGACTGCCAGTGGATTAAAAAGCAAGGCGACGATGCGGCTCGGGATGCTAATGCGGTGATGTCGACGCTGTGTGGGCGTGAGAGTCATGCGAACATACCGCAGTTTGACGATAGTGTGTGTATTTGTTGTAGTGACGGAAGTAGTAGTATGGATATATGTAGGAGGAGTAGGAGTAGGAATGGGAATGGTGAGCTAGTGGAAGCAAATGCGAATGCAAATGCTAGGATAGGGGTTCGAGGGAGTAGAGAGGTGTTTGACGATGCTGTCCAGGCGACTGGACTGATGTAGTCTGAGGGGTGTATCTTATCACGTAGTTTCACGGCCGAGTTTCTTCTAGTTTGTAGTATCGGTATTAAACCGATTTCGATCTTTCGTAGTTTCCTTTTGTATTCGATATCCCGAGGTTTTTCCAATTCCATCATCGCTTCTATCACGATTCCTTGAACGCCAAAGTGACTATGCTTTAACCTCACACTGCTTGAGACTTTCCTTCCATCATGCCTCAGGTCTAACCTTCCCTCTCCTCTCCCTCATACCCTCCACCCTCTTCCGATCTTCCTCAAACCTCCTCTTCAACTCGCCCTCTGCCTTTTTCCTCCTCTCACGATTCTGGAACCTATAGAAATCATCCGTAGCCCGATGGTTCCTCTTGCGCTCATCTAACTCAGCCTTCTTCTTCTCTGCCTCTTCCAGCCTAGCAGGCCCAACACGCCCTCCACGGACAACAGCCACGAAACCATCTTCATCGGGTACAGACCGCGCCGTCTTGCGAAGTCGATTCCGCATCGTTTCCAGGGCGTTGAATTGCGACAGGTAAGCATTTAAGCTTGACTGAAGAAGGGAAGGCGGTGGGTACATGAGATTATTATGCGACTTGTAGCCTGCGCATTCTTGTTAGCTCACTCTCTCTCTCTCTTCAAATAAACCACCACTACCCATCTCTCCAAACAACGAAAAAAAAATTGAAATGAAATATAGAACAACTTACGTTCCACTCCCACACCCCCCTCCTCCCCCTTCCACACCACTTCCACCCCCTCCTTAACAACCTTCTGCACCCCCCTCATGGCGCCCCTCGCACTCTTCCCATCCACAAACACCACAACCCCCGCACTCCCACTCCTGCGTATCCCACTACTCCAAAGCGGCGGTAACGCACTCTCCGCATCCTCCACCACCCCTTCCGCCACGATATCCTTATCATCCCCCCTCTTCCTCTTCTTACTCTTCACACCCCCAGCACCAGCATCGGCACCCTCGCTCTTCCACCGCTTATGCATCGGTTCCGCAGGGACGGAAGCGTCGAACTCGACGCGCTCGACCATTGAGCCGCCCAAGTTCTCGGAGAACAAGGCGCGCAGAGAAGTTTCAGAGGCGTCGATGGGGAGGTTGGCGATGAAGAGGCTGCGGTCTGAGGACGGGGTTGGGACGGTGGGCGTGTGCGGTTTGATGTACATGTAGTGGCGTGCTGTGGTGCATTGGTCGGGAAGGCCTGGAAGCGAAGCCAGGGTGAGGGGGAGAACGGTGAAGTCTGCGACGGTTTTTGGGGGCGGTTTGGGGGTTTTGGTGGGTTGGGGCGACATGCTGGGTTGGTGGTGATGGGGTTTGCGCTGGTTGGTGAAGGGATGAAATTGGAGGTTTGTGGGGTGGTGGGAATTCGAGTAATTATTGGCCAGAGCGCAGGCACTGCTAGTCTAGGCGCTGAGGCTGGAATGTGTGAGAGTGTCCGCAGTTGCGCTGTGGAGGTGTTCACATGTATGCGCTCGAAGTGGTAGAGTTGGTGCTGGTGGACCTTCTGCGCTCACGAAATTTTGGCAGGGTTGGCACGGATGCTTTTCTAGCTCCGTCACCAGCGCTGCGAGGCTGACTACTAGCTTTGTAGACAAGTGCATTTGTGAGCACAATGACGAATCATCTTGATATTAACGCAATAATTGGTAAGAAGATCAAATGATAATCTACTTCTTTGCTAGGCTAAGAATTACAGATTTTATAACGGGACGCTCTATGCAAGCGAACCGTAACAGAAAAAAATGTGGATATCAATAAAGTCATGAGGCGTAAAAGACAGAAAATAATGATACCCTCAGCGTGAAGAGCGAGTCCAGGTTCCGAAGTGGTACCGTGATTCACTCTGACTGCACAAGCAGGGAGCAGTCGTCAAATGCGTGACTGTCGAACTGAGATGGCAGGGGCAGGAGCATGCAATAGATACCATCAGACCAAGCTTCTACAGCAGTGTAATTCGGGTATAGGTAACAATGCCGCTATGCAGCCGAGAATAGAAAAACCAAAGAGCTGCAAGTCAATATCGTGACCAAGTCTTGAAACCATAGAAATGTGACTGCTTCAGTTGAAGCCACCCGGAATGCTCTTGATAGGAGATTCTGGGGGCGAATGAAGAGCCTCATCATCTGTCTTGTTGTGTTCTGGCGACGGTTCGTGAGAGTATTTGGGCTTAAGTCGGTTGCCAATCTGTTCGAGCCTGCTGTCCTCTACAGAAGACAAAGATGAAGTCGAGTCTCCGCGCATGAGGGAAGGAGTTGAATCCGGGCTGTGCTTTGGGATAGTCGGAGAAGGCATGGCCGATGTCGTGTTCAGTGATCCATCCGAATTGGTCGACATACGGTTGCGGAAGGGATTCCTGGCTGGCAGGGCCGGGGCAACGGGCTTCGCCACTTGGACGACGCGTGCACGAATTGCTTGCGGGGCCGGTGCCTGATGGATCTCGTGAACAACTGGCTCCTCTTCGAAATCATCATCATCGTCATCATCCTCGTCCTCGTCATCTTTCTTAAGATCTACATTATCATGTGATACTTCCTTCCGGGGAGAGCCGCTCGATTTGTCATCAACAGCCTTGCTTGATTCAGGCTGTGCTTGAGGTTGTGGTTCAGGAGCTGTGGGAGTAGCCTCTTCGGGCTTCTTTTCGGCGCTCGTTGGTCGTGGCGGGGTGGGGTGTTCGATGGTCGTCTCGGGTATCTCTATCGTAGGAGTAGCAGGTGTGGGTGCGACGCTTGTTCGTGGTGGGAGTTTCGGGGCTGGTTTCTTGATGGTCGGAGGGGGTGGTGGCAGATCGTCGGTCTGCGTGCTCATGTCGACCGTTGGTGCCCGAGGCTCGAATACGCTGCTGATGTTGCTCATTCGCCAGCTCGACGGTCGGCTCCCGGCAAAGCTCGACCGGTCCGTACTCCGACGATACGTGGAGTTTCTGAAGGTGTTATAGATAGGACTCGTCGGGCTGGGCTTGAATTCGAATTGCTCGCTTGATGGTCGGCTGTGTGTTCCTGCTTCCCTGATCTCCAGACCGGCTTCTTGTAGCGCAAGCACACCAAATGGATCGGGATCAACAGCGTCCGGGATACCAAAAGTCTTCTCTTCCGGGCCTGTGATCTCAAAGTCACCAGGCGGAGCTTCATCTGGAATCAAAGACTCATCGACATCGGTATCGCCTTGGGCTGATTTGAGTGTCTCCAGCAGTCTTCTTGTCTCTTGGGGTACGTGCCGCGCTTTTCCAGCCAATATGTCCTTCACCCCTATGCGCTCGCCGTAAAAACGCTCATTCTCGTCAGTGCGTTCAATAACAATGGTTCCGTCGAGTTGAAGGCCGGCATAGAATCCTCGTGACTTGATGTAGGTGAAGAGGGGGGACTGGCGCTTGTGAATCTCGGTATCCAGCATGGCCCCAACGCCAGCTGGGCCAGCGACGGCGCTGATTTCCCCACCCAAGGTGCATCGCACTGACTGAAAAGCGTCCAGTGCCTTGTCTGAATTGATGACAATGACACAGTCGTAGATGTCCACGCCTAAAAGAAAGCCCACACCGACTGTGTGCATCATGATGCCAGAGGGCGGTGACCATGTGCCGTCCTCTTTTCGCGCAACAAGTATACCGGCTCCTCCGGATCCAGAGACCCAAAAGCCTGTCCGCATGGTTGTGAAGATGCAGAGACCTTTTGCATTTTGTATGACCTTGGAAGGGATCTTCTTGAGCACTTTCTGCTTGCCTTGGGGCACATTGGCGGTGGCGGGCTGGTCTTCTTCCTCGTAGAAGCCATCCTCTGTAACGGGGTCAGTGGCTGCGGGTAGACATGTAGCGGTGACATACTGCAGAAACTCTTGAGAATGCGCGCAGCCTTGTCTGACTCAATGTCGAGCGTCGTGGGCCAGAATGCCTCTGCGCCGACTCTGTTGGACAGGCGGTTGACGGGAGCGCCGAGTTTGTCGACCCAGTTATAGACCTTGTCGAAGCCGGCCTTGGACTGGGTTTTCGTCTTGGACCACAGGGCCATGTTGGCGGGCTGACTACGTCACAGGCTGGCCGGGTGCTAGAGGTGGGTTCGAGTGTAACTACACATGGATGCAAAGCATGGAAGCGGGATGGGATGGCTCGAGGGAAAAGCAAAGAGGAAGGTCAAGAGGCGGAAGCGTCGGGAATACGTGGTAGACCAGCAGGCGACGACCGTTTTTCAGTTGCGCGGTACGTCAGCCGATGCAGGTAGTGGCGCTGCTGTAGGATCGGGTACTTGTGTTTAATAATGCCCTGGGCAGTCTCTCGCAGGTGACTAACCCCTGCACCTTACGACTCGGACAAACTCTTAGGTGCCGTCATCAGATATTGATTTACCAGATGCAGCGGGTCGTCGAGGCGACTCCAAGACGGCTGCTGCACACGACTAGGAGGGGACATGCACGTCGCCTGATTCGTTGAGGGGGCTGGGTCCTGGGGACTAGCCACTCGTTAGAGCGGAGCCAGGAACGAGTGCGAGCACAATAACACGATGAGCGAGAGGTAGAGGCCCCGTCCCGATAGGGTTTGGGCACACATGCGGCGTGAATCAGTTGCACGTGGCCCATGGATGGTCGGTCTGCCTTCTGCTCCCGTCGTCGTCTGATACGGGCTCAGCAGACCTCGGCGGAGAAACAGTCCCGCCGGCCGCCGAGCTGGCAACGCGCCAAGACCGGGCCGGATCAGGCGCGTCGCTCCGAAGCTCACCAAAGTTTATGTTTTGCGACCGCGACCACGGGCTGGACAAGGGACAAACGTATATCTCAACTTCACTTGTTGCGCCCTGCTGACGCGCATATGCTGCGAATTCTGTGACACTGAAATCACCTCGCCCAGAGTGCCACGGGCATTGTTGCTTGCACACTACTAAGTCGGTCCACTGCCCTACTAGCCTGTCCGACGCCTGGGGCCGCAGAGCAGCACACCACCACCTGCAATGTTTCGTGTCCCATCTCCCACTCCACCTTCCACGCCCGGCCGCGACTACGACAGCTACCCCGAGCCTCCTCCATCCACAACCCCAGCTGGCCATCCGCCCGGCATGAACAACGGCTTGTTTGGATCCTCGCGGCCAGCCTTCAACCCCAACCACTACGATTTCGGCGCTACTTCATTGTTTGGAAGCTCACCGCCCAAGCATGACCTGCTCGAGGGTGTTGGGTCGGGCGCAATGGGCACCTCGACTGTAGGCCGACCCCATGTCCAGCGAGGACGTCCCACCAACTCGAGCCAGTTTCGCCCAGTCAATGGCGCGCCAAACAGACATGCTCAGAGCACAAATGATGAGGACGACTACACCGATGAGGATGAAGAAGAGTACGACGACGAAATGGATGAGGAAGAGGGCTCTGAAGAGGAAGAAGAACACTACTCGCCACAACGGCGCAACAAGACACAGAACAGGTTCGCCCAGTCGACAGTATCAAGGACGAGCGCAAACGACGTGGAGCCGGGGCCTACCTTGGTTCGGCCAGGCGCAAAGCAAACTCAGTTCGACCTCCTTGCGCTTGCAAAGGGCCTTACGTCGGACGCCGGTCGATCGCGTCTTCGCGAACCCGACCATCTGATACTCGACACGGAGCTGTTGGTCGAGAAAGTGTATGAATCGCTGCAGTCGGACTCGCCAGAGAAAAGAACCGAGGTGGTTGGCTCTGTCGCTCACGAGTTGATAGCAGCATGGCGAGCCGCGTCCAAGTCGACCTCCCGAACCAACACAGACAGTGTAATGGAGCTGTCGCAGACCACACAACTGGCAGCTCTTTTGCTAACTCTACATCACCCTCCCCAAGTTGGACTAGACCAGCGAACCTCTGCCTTGTCCTTGGTACCAGCGCGACCTGAATCGAAACAATACACGCCAATCCCGAAAGCCTTGCTCGACTGGCTGAATAGCACATTCGATGGCGGCTCTGAGGTGACTGAGGTTTTGAAACAGACTGGCGGATATTCGAGACATCCTTCTTTCTGGGAGGTTGTGCATGTCACCATTGCCCGAGGAAAATTCGCACAAACTTTACAGCTGCTCCAGGGCGCGCAGCTTGAACACGCCGAAACAGCCGACCATGACGGGCTGGGACGGGCTGGATACACTGGGACGCATCTGCAATTTGCAAACCACGCACTTCGTCAAGCCATTGACCTTTTGCGTGAGTGCCCTGCTATCGCATCAGAAGATTGGGACATCAAAGGACATGATTGGACCATTTTCCGTCAACGTGTTCAACAAACCTCTGTTGGCTTGGAAGAGTTTGCCGAAGGCGAAAGTGTGAGCCGTCACTCGATATCGCAGCCCTTCCAAGCGGCCCACTTCGGCATTTCGCAAAGTCAAGCAAGCTTCCAACTCAGCGTAGCAAGCCGGAAAGCAGAAAGCAAAGTACCATGGTCTGTCTATGAGAACCTGGAAAGGATGTATCAGCTCTTGCTCGGTAACGAGGAGGAGATTCTTACCTTGTCGGCAGATTGGATTGAAGCGACAGTTGGTCTGACCATCTGGTGGAACGGAGAAGAAGATGATCTTGCGCAAGGCAGTCTGGCAGCCAGCCGTCGTTCCCTGATGCGGTCACAACGGGTTCGCCCTGTAGATGTGACGCCTGTCAAAGCCTACTCTCAACGCCTTTCTGCTGCGCTTGCGGCGGTCATACAAAATAGCGACGAGGATTTCAGCATAAACTCCGTAGACCACTTCGAGGTGGGCCTAGCATGCGTACTAGACGACAACGCAGAAGGCGCGCTCCAGATTCTCCAGGGCTGGTCTCTCACAATCGCTTCAGCAGTGGCCGAGATTGCCAGCGCGGGAGAGTGGTTCAAGGGCGCAAAGGGCTTGTTGGATCAATTTGATCAAGATGACCTGATGGTTCTGAGCTATACCGAACAACAGCAGCCAAAGGGTGTGACAAAGGACGACTTGCTCGTTACCTACTCGGACCTGTTGGCATCCAAGGGACAAATTACAGGCAAAGAAGGTCAGGAATCTAAAGAGGGATGGGAGCTGGCTGTGCAGGTCCTAGGAAGACTGGATGATACCATAGCAGCAAATGAGCGTATCGAGCGGATACTCAATGACCTACCTCTTGAGTCGTCAAGTCGAGTGGACAAGATCACTCAACTGTGTCACAACCTGGGTCTTTCACAACATGCAGTCACCATTGCTCAGGTACGTCATCACTTTGGACCCTTTCTTGTTGATGCTGACCATGATAGAAATATGCCGACCATCTCCGCACAAATACCGAGAGCTACGGCGACACTCTCCTCTACTATGCCCGTGCTCACGATGCATCAAGAATCCAAGAAGTTCTTCGCGTGCTAGTTGCTCACTGCCTGGTCAAATCAATGGCGTACCCTCCTCTGGACGAACTGGACGAATCCCTCAGCTCACTAATTACCTCTCCCAAGCAAGCTCTGACCAAGCTTGCCAATACAGACTCTGAAGCCGCATCATTGCTCTCCAACCACCTCAGTGGCTACGCAACGATCCGCAAGTACTACGACCTACGTGACGAAGAGGTACTTTTGAAGAATTGCCAGAAACCAGCACATCGGCCCATGGCTCGGAAACGGGCTGCTGCCAATTCACTCATGGTCATCATCGCCAGTGCAGCGTCGAGCATCCGGGGAGGATTGTACGATCCAGAGATTGAGACTGTGGTCCCCGTCGATGTCTTGCTACCGCTTCTAGGCGAGGCGCTGATTTTCGTGAACCAGCCCAAACGCACTCTGACTCTTCGCCATCTCTACGATCTTCTCGCTGCCGTCGAGGACTTGGATACTGCCCCCAGTATGATCCGAGCGCAGTGCGAGGAAGTGCTAAACACTACCTTGCTATCCGCACACGACGCCAACTCTTCGCCACAAATACCGAACCCACACAACTTCCTCACGAAATCTACATCCAACGTGACCACTGCTTCGAGCCAGTACTCGATTATTGGTTCGGCAGACTTTGGCTCCACAGACGGCCAAAGCGCCGAAGGCTCCACCGTGTTGGTCAAGGGTGGGCATGTCGACGACAGCAAGCGCGGCTGGGACTGGCGCAAAGGCTTTCCCCAGGGCGCAAAGAGCGACGACATCATTGCTGTGCTGCGAGTTGGTGTAGCACGGGAGATTGGAAGAGCGTTTGCCGAAGGCGAAGTCACTGCTTGAAATCTTCATGGTGACAAAGCAAGTGTTTTGAGTAGGAGGATTTTGATACCACGACTGCACGCGTAGTTTATATTACCCGTTCGGAACGAAAGATGCGCGCCTTGGTTTTTTTTCTAAATCTTGCATAAGGAAACTTGGGAGTAGGGAAAGCGCTTGTCATGCACTTGTGGAGGTGTATTGGAAATCAAAGTAATGAAATTAGCGTTTGAAGAGCATCGGATGTCTTGCCTCCTCTTGTGCCGTGAAGTGAAGCATGTTTGTTCGTCCTTGGTGAAGTCGTTATTGGTATGGACACGTATAGGTAAGTGGAATGATGAGAAATGGTGATCACTCTTTTTTTTGGTATGGTGTTGTTTACCCCTAGTACACTGACTACTTGTACCTTTTGTTATCCTTAGCAGATTGTCTCTCAATGTGTAAATTGTAGTGTAATTTCGCTGTAGTAAAACTATTTAGAATCTACAATATATGTGCTGTACTTACCAGTTGACCAAAGACGACAACATTCATCTAATTTTAACTAGAACATATAAGGCTTGTCAAATTGTCCAATTAGGCCCAGAGTTATGAGAGGGGGGGGGGGATGTGCGTTTCCCAATATTAAGAAGTTAGCATCGAATAACGCGATCTGAGAATCGGATATATTGCGCAATACTGTTGTAATTTGAATCGAATTCTAGGAGACTGTGTGCCGCGAGGACGAGTGAAGAAAGTCGCATATAATCGAAGGGTGCCTAGTGGAAGGTTCCAAAAATCACGAATGTTGTATCAAGCTATTCGCAAATCATCTCATAAAAAGCGAGCATGTTGTCGAATTGAGACAGGACAGCTTCCCCCCCCCCCAAAAAAGAGTTCGGTTCTTTTTCCATGGAGCAGTAGTGGTATGGGAGTGACGCACCGGCTATTTGGGGTAGCACAGGCCTAACTCCCCGGCAATGAATATTGGCCGAAAGGACCATCAGTCCAAGCCGTCGTCCTGTATCGGACGGCAAGTGTTTCAGTAGAAGATGATTTACATCATTTGGATGGATAGTAGCTAACATGCAAGCCCCAGATATGGTGCACCACATTTCTACACCCTTTTCAGACTAGGGGCATAGATATGTGGTACGGTGTTGATCTAATGTTGGGGGAAAACGGATCTTTCGGCAAGCCCATTACCAGAGTTCGAGCAGGTGGCGCTAGATACTTTTCACAACGAAGAGGGTGTAGGGGCGAGCCAATAGGATGAGTGTGGAAAGCCCGAGACAGGCACCACTCAAAGAAGGCTAGGATATGTGGATAAAGAAAGGATGAATGCACAGGGAGAGCCCGATGGCGACAGAGGCTGTGTATGGAATCTGTGGCGAGTAAAGGTTGCGAGGATCTGTTACTCGGGCTGCTCTGTACATTTCTCAATGCAGATTTACAGCGAAGCGTCTAGTAGCATTTAAGATGCATGCAGTTGCAGTGGAAACCGATGTCGATTCAACGGTGTTGACAGAACCTTAGCATCACCCAGCAAGCCAGGGCTGATTCGGAAAAGCGTCAAAAAATGGTATCATGGCCGCTACTCATGAGACGGGCGCAGTCCTCCAAGTAAAGCACAGCTAAGTATGTAAGGGTGCGAAACGGTTGGGTTGCAGACTGGCGTCCGAGGCCATGCCGGAAGGGGATGTAAGTGGTAACGTGATTTTTTGTCGCGGTCGCGTTGAGGGGCGGACTGGCGCGTGAAAGCCAGGCCGGTGCGCGCCCTGAAATCTACCCCTCTCGCCCAAGGCTCAACGATCAGCGATGCATATTGCCGCGACATTAGGCACCATTTGATGAATGTTAGCATTGGTTTGTCTGGCAGCGAATTGTATCGTTGCGCGGAACCGGATGAGTGCCTTATTCCATGCTTGTTAGGTGAGGCCGACGCGACTTTTGCCCCCCAGGGGAACGGCAGACCGCATGTGGGTTAGACATAGGACGAGCAGCCACGCCTCCTTGCTGGGTATGTATGCGTAGGTGGGAGCGATGAACCGACGGTGGCTACTGCGCGGTATCGGCTGCGTTTGCTTTTCGCAAAGTTTCCTGGGTAGCCTGGCCATAGCGCGAGCTGTGCCATGAAAAGGATGCTGGCTTCGGCGAAGGACACGACAAGGGATTCGCCGACTCGACTGCTCGGTGGATCTGCCCATTGGCGACAGGAGGATGAAAAGGATGAAAAAGCATGGAGGAAGATGTCGCAAGTAGGTGTAGGAGTAAGCATCCTCGAGCTCTAAGCGATGTCTCTGTTGCAGCTCGAGCTGCTCATTGCAGCAGAAGCATGGGCAGTGCCAGGCTAGCGCAATCAGCTCTTTGTCCCGCCCTTGTTTCACAACCTTGGCCAAGTGCTACCCGGCCCCGGTCCAAGGCTTCGCCGTCCGCTGAGGGCTGACTCTTAATGCCCCAAAAAGGGAAAGGCGCTGCATGTGATACCGCGACACCGTACCGACGCGTTTTAGTCATAGTTGACGCGTCCAATCCGCGTCGCACCTCAACCTCACCCCGGCAGAGGGCCCGATAGTGGCCTCCTGTGAGGAGTCAGGTATATATACATGGCTGCATCGCTCGCTACTTGGCCTGCTATCGCCTGCTGTGCCCGACTAATCAGCTGCCTGAGGAACTGCATCTTCGATTGGCTTGCCAGTCCAGATTCCCACATCTGCTGCCTACTAACTGTATCTATAAGTATCCACGACATCTACTCATCAAAAGCCTTGCCTTCAGTACCATCTGTAAAACATGTTCTCATCATCCAACCGTACACGATACCAGGAAGGTAGCTTCTCCAAACATCGAGCAAGCAAGTCAAAGTCGTCCAAGAAGAACCCTTCCTTCAAGGACTCGCCCAGAAGAGTAGAGAAATTAGCACAGCAAGCACAGGCATCCTCAGCGCAACCTAGTCCGACATCTCCATCTCTAGGAAGGTGAGTCTACCCTTCCAAAGTCCCTTCTCCGACAGTCTTACTAACAGCACTTCCCCAGTGCAATTGTCACCATATCCGTCGGCCGCGAACAGCGCCTCTTCGCCGCCCACGAAGACGTCCTCTCCCACTCGCCCTGGTTCCAATCCCTCTGCTCCGGCCAGTTCTTCCAAACAACAACCAACAAGCGCATCGACCTTCCCGACGAAGAACCCGAAGTCTTCTCCTCCATCCTCGAGTACCTCTACAAAGGCGACTACTACCCCCGCGTCGAGTACGACAAGAAGCGCAACAGCTGGAACCTCGAGGATGCCGGCGCCGGCGCAAACAACCCAAATGAAGCCGTTATCCAGTCGTCCGTCGGCCCCATCTTGAAAGATACCATAATCTATTGCCAGGCGGACAAGTACGGGCTTCAGGAACTGAAGAAGCTGGCGCTGAAGAAGCAAGGCTTGCAATCTGGGATCCAGTGCTCGACTATCCTTACGTCGGCACGGTATGCGTATGCGAATACGCCTGATAACGATTCCAAGCTGCGTGCGCATTACCTTGCGCTTATCATCCGTGCGCGCCACACGTTCAAGCGCAGTGGCACCATGCAGAATGAGATGGAGAGTGGTGGCAAGCTCTTCTTCGACCTGTTCGTCGCCATGGTCAATCATATGGATGATTTGTCTGGCAAGCCGGCGTACTAGCGCCGTCGCAAATGCCTTGCGTACTCGATCGTGTGGTCGGCTTCGCATGACCGCCATGGAGCAACGACTCACTGACCATTTGTATCTCCTTTCTTCTACTCTTCATGTACATATTCCCTTCCCCCGATCAGCTCTCAGCTACGTCTTCCCAGTATCGGTCCTTCTCCATCATTCTTTCCTACTGTTTGTCGCTTATGCAAGGCGTTCCTGGACTCTCTTTCTTCTTCTCTCCTTTCTTTTATCTCGTTGCATTGCTTCGATCGTATTCCACTGTTGTACTACTACATTCTTCCTCTTCCTCACTTTGGCGTTTTGCGCATCTGGCCGCTACTAGAATGGAATGGGACGGGCAGACAACCAAAGAAATTGCAGAACAGTGCTTGATGCACCAAGGCATATATATGTGTTTGGGGGGGGGGGGGGGGGGGGGGTTTTTTTCCCTTGAAAGATCGCATTCTTCGTTGCGATCCAGTAATATCCATTTATTGACACTTGTTTTTTCCTTCTGTTGAGCTGTACTGCTTTCGCGTGGGAGGCTGTTACCAGATTGTATCACCGGTCTGATCTCTTCTATCTTAGAGATATTTGCGATGGACTCTAAACGATGGCTATTTGGTATTATGAGAAATTGATGGGGTTCGCTGAATACATTGCAATTGCTAGTATATCTGAATGTCTCTGTGGGGTGTGTGTATGTGTGTGTCATGCGCCTGCTAGCTGTGCAAAGTTTCGTTCCTTCCTCGACGTACTGGCTTGTTAAGCGCAAAGTGGTTGTGACAAATGCACTCAATGTGGACTCTGCGCTACAACACAAACATGTTCGGTGTAGAAGAAGAAGAAGAAGAAGAAGAAGAAGAAGAAGAAGAAGAAGAAGAAGAAGAAGAAGAAAGGATGTGTAAGGGAACAAAAAGCGCGAGAAGTGGGACTGGAAATGTGATTTCAGCTCACGAGGGCTGCGTGGGCATGTTTGCTGGAGAGATGGAAGGAACAATAGAGCTGAAATACCATTGGCTCACCACAAATGGCCCGTACGTCTAACAGTCAATAGTCATACAGGTGGTAGTAATGATTAAAAGGGATGTAGCTAGCACCATAACCTGGCTATGATGCTGTTTGAATTTTCTCTATTTTCATCGTCTTACCAAAACTCTGTGTATGCACCATTCACCTGTGCAACGTACCCAAGACGCATGCCATTGTGCACATGCACAGTGCTAACGATATGCCCCAATCATATTCCCCCAAAGCCAAGAATCCTGTTGAGGTGGTGTGGTGACTCTACTCACTGTGTACGCAAGGCAGCAGGCCCAAGTAAAGTTTAGGCATCAGACCCCTGTCCCGGGGAATGCTCCCTTCTTGTTCATCACTACTATTCCATGGTCGCGCGAAATATAGCCTTTCATCAGACCCTATGAAACCTGTCAGCCAAACCTTGATCGGTACAATCGCTGCGTTGGTACATACCTTGTAGATTTGGTTCGCCAATAGGCACTCCACCTCATCGTCCTCCACCACTTGGCCGCTGCCTTCACCTGCGGTCCCCATTCGGAGTGCGGCTACGAAATGCGCTAGTGGTATGCGCGACTTGCGTATCCTATCCTTCTCCGTCTGTCCTTCCTTGAGATCGTCGAAGCCGGCGGCAAGGTATACCTTTCGGAGAAGATTGCGCAGGGCAATATCGCGACTTCGTTCTAAAGTAAGGAATATGCGCTGCTTGACAAACTCGGGCTCGCCCTCCGCAAGGGCTCTGTCGAAGCCCGTAAGATCTCCGCGTTTTATACATGATACGAGAGGCCCGAAGGTGCGCTGTAGATGTGGGGCTTCTGCGAGAAGACTCATTGTCGGAATCTTGTGCTGGGTGATGAGACGACAAGGAATCAAGTAGGTGAGTATCAGACTGGAGCAGTCAGATTTTGGCACGCATCCTGTTATTGATTGTGACACTTACGATTTGTTATGTTGCGAACGCGAATAGCAGGACTCCCATGCTTGCTGCAAACTACTCTCTGCCTACCAGATATTAGAGAGACCTTCATTATATCGCCTTTTGGTAATACCTTGGTATAGTCCTCCTGCAGGAATGAGAGTACCCCGAGATAGTACTTGTATGTTACTCTATGGGCCCGTGGGTATAGCTCGAATGTAGGTAGGTCGGACTGTGCTTCGATCGATCGCACCACGTTCTTGGATAGACTGATGGCTTTCAACTAGAATTTTTTTTTCGTCAGCGGTTGCTAAGAACCAGTTATTGACGAGTTCTTACCTTGAAGTATGTCTTGAACTGGAGATTGGCTATGCAGTACACACCCCATTTACGGGACTCGGACATGTCCGGGTTTCTGGCACATTGTAAGACAACCACTCAAACATAGCAATAGAGATATGGCACACCTATCACCAAGGCATAGCGCAAAGATCCTGTTGAAGACTCGAGCAGCCTCTTCAAGCTTCGGGTTCTGAGGACCAGTGCTCACGATATCGTCTGAAAACTCCGCGCTTGCAGTTGCTGATTTCGACTTGGCCAACTCTTCGTCTGCTTTGATAGCTATCTTCCTAAGATGATTCGCAGTGAAATACAGCGTAAAGATGGCCCACGGTGGCAGTAGCCCAGCCGATATATGCTTGATAAAGCTGCTGGTCAAGTATTTCCAAGCGTCATACACTGCCACGAATTGGCGCTCGTCGAGCTTGTCCTGGTTCGCAGCCTCGTCCGCCCTTATAATCTCCCTGACAGCGCGCCAATAAGCAGCAATGATATCAACCCAAGCACCGCTCTCTTTGTTGGTCATGCGCGCGCTCTTGTTGTGTTTGAGCGCATAGCGAATATCGCCCTCGATCTTATCTGCGTTAGATGCACGGTAGAATTCATACAGCCGCCCAGGATCATGCGCAGGCGCAACTGGGCTGAGAAAGTCTGCGACGGGCTGCGCCAATCCTGTGGCGTATGCCTCATGGAAAGGTTCGAGTGCGGCTTGCATGGTTGGGGCTGGAACTGTGGCTACGGCTGGGACTGCTGCAGCTAGAGATGGGGTTTTGGAGAGTCTCAGCAGTATTGGCGGCCTCCGGTGGTGTTTTCAACCATTAGACATGTCGTGTTTGTGCCCGTGCCGGAAGCTGAGCTGTTTGATGTTCTGACGATTGCGGATGCTAGTAGTGTCGGTGTTTGGGCGGTGGGTTCGCCGATGCAGCTCGCACCTGGCTGCCAAGTCGTGGCGGCTCCTCTTCTCGGCTAGCGCCCACAAGCGACCTCGAATTCGACAGGCCGGCCACAATTCGCGATAGACGACCTGAACTTCTCACCCCAAGGTACTAACCACAGCACAATTACGGTCAGTCCATATTACCTCCTCTCACGAATTCTGCTTGCTAATACATCACAGATGGGTAAGCACTCTCTTTCGAATTCCTGCGCATCACCCTCTCGCACAGCAATTGCAGCCGATGGAGTTTTCGCACAAACCCGCGACACGCACCGAAAAGCCTGGGACGGCACATCGAACATGACGAACGGATAGGAGAGGTGATGAGATGCTGCATAGGCCTCTTCATATTTGCTTGTTGGATTAAAGGCGTCAAGCAACCGTGATGATGGCCTTGGATGAAAATTGAGAACCTGCATGCGACTACTTGGATTCTCCCGGCCGCATCTCAATCGCCCTAGCACGACCGACCTCCGCTGCGTATCACTGCTGCAATTGCTGGACAGAGACTACGATTTTTTTTGTAGCAGTACTGACGATGCATCAGCTCGCTTCCAGGAATACCAGATCATCGGGCGCCATCTGCCTTCCGAGGCCAACCCTGCGCCAAAGATCTACCGTATGCGCATCTTTGCGCCCAACGAGGTCGTCGCCAAGTCACGGTTCTGGTACTTCCTTGGCAAGCTCCGCAAGATCAAGAAGGCCAACGGTGAGATCGTTTCCGTAAACCAGGTACGCCGCAATCACACACAAACACACAGCCCGGCGCACTGAGGCTAACCCGCGTCCAGATCCACGAGAAGAAGCCCCAGAAGGTCAAGAACTTCGGTATCTGGATCAAGTACGACTCGCGCTCCGGCACCCACAACATGTACAAGGAGTACCGTGAGATGTCCCGTGTCGCCGCCGTCGAGGCTCTCTACCAGGACATGGCTGCCCGTCACCGAACGCGCTTCAGGTCCGTTCAGGTATGACTATCCTTAGACCATAATCTGCAACACCAAACTCACACTTTGTCTAGATCCTCAAGGTTGTTGAGGTTGAGAAGGCCGATGACCTCCGCCGACCATACATCAAGCAGCTCCTCACCAAGAACCTCAAGTTCCCGCTGCCCCACCGCATCAACAAGAAGGCGGGCAAGAAGGTCTTCGCTGCCCACCGCCCATCCACTTTCTTCTAAGCGTGTTTCTTATTACGGAGTGCGGTCTGGATGGGAAGGATTGTTATGGGTTTCCCTCGGTTATGCATACTTCACGAAAAGAAGTACACTAGGAACGAATGAAAATCCCTGATACCTCCGTTCGAGTCATCGAGACGCGTGATGCTACACAGGGTGCTGGCCAGGGTTCCGCAAATAGGACAAGTCTCAGACTACCAAAAAAGGGTACGGTACGAGCTGGACGATAGACAATGAACTCATGAAATTGCGAGTCAACATGTGGTACAGCATGCGCCTTTGCTTTATCCTTTGACATGCAATTAGATTTTTGATCCTCCTGTCGGTGCCACTTTTGGTCTTCCTAATGTATCCACAGGTATCCACCATGGGTACCCAGTGACCTTCATCTTATCCATTGATCCACTGAACTTTGCGGGTCGCTTCTCCATGAAAGACTTGACACCTTCAGCATTATCCCTATTCACCATCAGCTTGTTGATATTGAATTCCCCATGTTGTATAGACTTACGGCGACCCAAACAACTCGAAGATGATCCTACTGTCCAATAAATGCTGTCCTTCAGGACTTCCACGATCCCTGTACATCAACTCCTTCATTAGATACGTACTAACACCGCTCGTGTTCCCAGCTACTTCCTCAGCCATTTCAAGCGCCCTCGGCAGTACCTGTTCAGGCTTCTCGCAAACTTCTGCAAAAAGGCCATCCCAGACTTTGTGCGTGGCCAAATACGTGCTGCCTGTAGTAACGACCTGCATCGCACGGGAGTGCCCAATTAGCCTAGGCAGATAGAAGGAAGAAGCGGCCTCCATGATGAGTCCACGACGCGCAAACACAAATCCTATCTTCGCTGTTGATGACGCGATACGAATGTTCATGGGCAACGTCATGGTAATGCCGACGCCTACAGCGGAACCCTGAATCGCAGCTATGCTTGGTTTCCGGCAGTGATGTATAGCAAGCGCGACGCGTCCGCCTCTATCCACATAGTATTAGCCCTAATTCGACACCCCAATACGCAGTCACTTGAAGGAAAGAGTCATGAAAAAGAAAGAGATATAATGTACCCATCCCTATGCTCCGCCACACCCTCCGCTCCCTCCGCATCTACACCTTCACCAAACCCATCATCCAGATCCGCACCCGCACAAAAAATCCGTCCGTGGCCTGTCACAACGATGCATCTTACACGTTCGTCTACGTCGAACATGGCGTATGCGGATTCCAACTCTGATTGCATGGTGTCGGTGAAAGCATTGTGGTTTTGCGGGCGGTAGAGTGTGAGGATGACGATGGAGGCGTCTTTAGTATGGTGCTGGGTGCGGATTTGGGTGAAAGGGAGGTCATTGTAGGAAGTGGGGAGCTGGATGTCGGGTCTGTGGCGGGGAGATTGTTTGGGCTGTCTGGACATGTTGGGTGATGAGATATGGTGTGTATTGGGAGTGGTAGCGATAAGAAAGGAGAAGCGGGAATAGAACTAGACTGGACTTTTATTGTTTCTTCAAGGATGAGAGGTTACAAGATTTGCTGGGTTGATGTGCTTGTGATGTTGCATCGATTTAATCTATGTATAGTCGAAGGATGCGGGAGAGATGCGGGAGAGATGCGGGGAGGACGAAGGGCCGAGGTTCGAATGGAGCTTCGATGTCAGCGCGTGTGCAGTAAGTTTGTAGCTTGGATCAAGTTTGGTAGACTAAGAGTGAGTATGAATAGCAAACACACTAGGTTTGCCATCATGGGTTTCTGTATTCTGGTGTCTGGTAAAGCTAGGCGGAGAAGGTCTCTATGTTTCCTTACGAAGTATGCACTGATGTGTTGTATCTTGTCACGTGACATGGGTGCTGGTCGAGGTATTCGTGTACACACAACAAGGCCCGATGCTTTATAACTTATCTGATGATAGAAATGTACTTGAATCATAATATAAATTACATAAGATATATCAATGATGAATATAATTCCTTCCATAATTATAGGTGGCATCACCCGGCACAAATAATGGTTCCTTAGCCGTGTGGGTTGCGCCTTCCTTTAGCTAGTAGATCTCAGATATTACAGGAGCGAACGCCATAGAGAATTCTTAACACCGTGTTTAACGATCCATATTTGCGTAAGCATTTATCCCAATCTATTTCGAAGACGCAGTGCAAACAAGGTGAAATGTCTTGGCACGAACATTGATGAATGAAGCACAGACCGCGGAACCACTGCCAGCTCGTCGCGAACTCCCCGCATCGCGACTCTGCAACCTTAGACTCAATATGTAGTTCCCAGTAACATCAGGTAGTGCAGCCTAGATCCTGCAATGCCGACGCGCGCAATCAAGGCCATTTTCTATACGCGATTCCACCATGAAAAGGGTACGCATCTCTGGAGATTTTTTGGGGACCTGCTCTAATTCCGCTTCAAGGGAACCGCGTACTCCACCAAGTCCCTCCGGGAGCCATAATACCCTCTACCCTACCCTCCGCCTTGACCACACCACTGTTTCCCTTCTCCTCTGTCACCCAATATCTCATACCCACACAGCAGTTCTGCGACCGCCTGCTCACCTTCTGCGTAAATCACCAGCGCGTTATTGGCTATCCAGTCTGCATACGAGAAGGTAAATACAGTAGGAATGAATTTATCTTCAACTTTGCTATTGTGATTGGCGAGAATGAACGCGACTGGGCGTGCTATGGGGAAGTGGCGCGAAAGCTGGGACGGCTGCTAAGGGGATTAGAAGAACAGGGTGGATTTCTGAGCAAAGAAGAGGTTGGTGTCTGGGACGATGATGGAGGTACTATCGATGCAGGCCTAGACAATGGTGTTTGTGGATTTGGAGTAGGTGGTGGAAGCAAAGTGTATGCGCTGTGCGAAATGGTACTGGAGGATCTGAATAACTATGCCGAATGCATGATACCAATTGGTAGGTCATTTGTGCCCATGAAAAACATTGTGTTGATCAAGTGCTAGACGACTCCAACACGATCAACTTGAAGTTGTTTCCTACACGGCCCCCTCCTCCACCTATCCTCGCCCATCAAGTCCCATTACTCACAATCTCCCTATCAAGTCTACAGCAACCCGTATCCTCGGATCTTACATTGAACCGGATCCTCCCATACATCAACGGTATCAACTCAATAGCGCACATTGCACAGCTTGCCGACACTGATCTCTCATTGACACGGAAAGCGATTCAGCATTTGGTCTACTATGGATGTTTGGTGTTGCTGGATATTTTCAGCTTTGGGGCAATCTATGCACCGACAGCAGAGATTGGTGGTTTCATTGTAGACGCAGAGGTTAAGGACGAATGTATGCGCTATGTCAGGGTGCCGAGAATGAAGCTGGGCCCTAACGCGAAATCCGTCTGGATGGATAGTGAGTCTACAGATATGAGCCAAGACGGGCGCAATTCCATCTCTTCTTCTTCTGCATCACAGCTTAGCGAGGCGGTAGGGTCTACGCTCAAGATTTCGGAATTCGATGCCCACATTTCAGCACATAAGAAAGGGGAAGAAGAAGAAAAAGCTATTCAGACCAGCCATGAGACCCTGATAACACTCTACACTTCGCTACGCCAGGGCCTAACGCTAAAGAACTGGGTACTGGAGAATTTGGACCTCCTCTCTGGCATCGATGTGCGCCGTCTTATCACCTTTGGCGTCATCAAGGGCTTCCTCTACCGCGTGCACAAGTACGCAATCGCAACCTCGTCTACTCTCCCACCCGCACCCCCGACCAGCCTGCAAACAAGCACAGCCACTTCTCTCGCCAACCTCCGCGACTCGGACACCACCACCATCCGCGGCACCGACCGTATCCACCACGCTTCTCAGCCTAGTATCCACCACCAACATCACCCGTCCTTTTCTATTCACAAACCCAGCATCGCATCCATCACGCCTCAGACCCTCCAGCAGCAGCAGCAGCAGCAATCGAGTCTGCACCACCTTGGCGCACCCAAAACCGAGGAAAGTCACCACCAGCTCCTGCACAATAGCGGCATAATCGATGAGCGTGACACGAGTGGCCTGCCTTTACTCAGGTTTCTAGATGGCATGCATTGCTTTGATGAGATTTGTACCGACTTGGGACTTGCGGAGCGTGTGGTTGAGGGCAAGATAAGGGGGATGGGTGATGGGGCGGGTGTTGTCGTGCATAGATAGTGCGAGTATCAGTACTTTGTTTAATGTGCAGGGAATTGGATAGTTCATGTTTTATCTAGATGCATATTTGTAGGATTGTTTATCTTCTCAGTGAGGAGGGCTGTTGATGAGTAGTAACCGGCGGACCAGTAGTCAGATGGGTGACCACTAGCGAACCCCTACTATTGAATTTTTGATGTTTCACCCCCTCCCTTTCTCGTACTTGACTTTGGTGTAAAAAGACATAATTCAAGAGGTATAGAAACGACCCAGGTTTGTGACGTTTTATTTCTACAGGTAATCATGCCTATCTACTCCAGTAAAATACCAGGCTTTCAAGTGCCGCATCCAGATCCAATCCTTCGATTAGACGTCCTCCTAATCTCTTCTGTAAAAATATCCACGCCTCTCGCCTCAGCTCCTCGCTCTCTGAATTGCCAGCTTCGCTCAATGTGTCGAGAAGAGCGCTTAGACTTGACTGGACACGCGCAACAAATAAGTCCGCGACTGGATTGTGCGCCTGTGCGAGGCCCTGCCAGATATCCAGCGTTTTACGGAAGCAGTGCCTATTTGTGTTTTTTTGAGTGTTAGGATTATGTGTTGGACTATGTAGGTCGTAGTTTACGCTCCCTGGATTGAGGGAAAGTTGGGAGAACGTACTCTGCTTCTGTGGGATTATAACCAGAAAACGCCTTGTTGGCAAACATTGTACCGACTTTATGCCACGAGTCAGCGGTGACGGGGTGTTTCTGACCAAGGTGCTTTGCATAAAGGGCCAGGACCCTTGTGTGCAACTGCATGGCCTCGTCATAGCGCTGATTCTTGAGCATCCAGTTGCCGAGCGTGTAGTCGACTGCTTCGGGGGCCGTGTTTGGATGTAACTGCGCTTGATCCAGCATTTCCTTTGCTTCTGTTAGCTTGTTGCCCCATAGGTAGCAATTTGCGAGATTCTGCATGAGATTGCCAATGCTGCATTCCTTGTCCATGCCGAGGTCTTTGCAGTGTTGTATGGCGGTCTTGTGGTATACTTCTGCTTCTTCGAAGCGCTCGACTGCCGTATGTGTGATACCCAGGTTGGACAGAATACGAATGTATAGCGTCGTCTTGAGAAGACAGGGCTTGTGCACTGCGGCTTTTCTGATATGAGTGTGCGACTGTACAATCTCCTCCAGAGCCTGTAGTTGGCGACTTGTTTCGCAACATAGGCGACCGTGGGCAAAGTATACGAGAGCCAGTATCTCGTCGTCTGGATGCTGGATTTTGAGCAGTAGTTCCTGGATGTGGGCGAAGGCTTGATCGCCCAGGCCGTACTGTGCGGATTCGAAGCCGTAATTGAGGATCTTGGTCATGATTTCCAGGAGCAACGCTGCATCATCGTTGGTGATGATGTCCTTGCAGCGGTCGTATATGCTGCGCACGTGGCTGAGTACCTTTTCCACGGCTGTCCAATGGCTGGGATTTCTGATCATCAACAGGTCAATCTCTGGTGAGAACCTATGGAGCAGATGAATGGAAAAATTTAACGTGTGCTGCAGACGCGAAACATTCTTGTGCATCTTTTCGAATGTCGTCTTTGACACTAGACGATGCATGCTGAAGCTATTGGTATGATGATCATGTTCAATCAACGATTGGCTCATGAGATGACCTCGCGCAGCTACAATACGTAGCGGGTTATCCAGTACCTCTGCATGAGCATGGGGTACATTTGTTATACAGAAGAGCTCTGCGGGAATCGAGTCCGGATCAAGCAGTGACATAGTGTCAAGAATGATGCGGCTGTCCTCGGACAAGATGCGTGAAGACAATTCCCAGACATCGGAAACAGTCTTTTCATGCTTTAACGCACCAGGAGGCTTGTAGTCATCAATAAACCCAGGGAATTTCTCGTAGAGCTGTTTGAAATGCGAGGGCGAACAATTCAAATGCGTGATATATGCGCCAACTTGCCGGAGCGCAAGTGGTAGTCCACCGAAGAACCGAGTTAACCATAAAATGGCTTCTTCGTCTTCAGCTGATGGTGGCCTATCGCTGGGTATCATTGAGTGTAGGAATTTGGAGCCTTCATCACCAGTGAATGACTTGACAGGAAGCGCGTGTTGTGCCAAGTAATCTTGCGTGAAAGGGTTTCGACTCGTTATGATGATGGAGCCGTATGTAGAGGCAGGACAAAAGTCCATGAGAATTGAGGGGTCGTCGGCGTTGTCAAATACCATTAGGAATGCGTTTGCTAAGTAATTTCTATTAGCGATTTCTTAGCCACGATCAAAAGACTCGTACTGACAAAGATTATTGATCCAATGTAATACAACATCTCGCGCTTCGTTTTCGCTAGTATCTTGGTTTAATTGTCGTGCGATGTAGATGAACTGTGTCGCTAGTTTGCGCCGAGAATCCGCATAAAGCCAAAGGATGACTTGGTACTCGTTGGTGTCGAAGTGACGATACATGTACTCTCTTGCAATGGAAGATTTTCCGCACCCTCCTAGCCCATGTAAAACCACGCTCCGCATCTTTCGGGGACTATATGCTTGAGTTTGATCCAGGTAGCGATCTAGTTTAGATAGATGCTCGTCTCTGCCGAAGAAACCGTTCCTTCTCGGGCAATTCTGCAAAAAGCGAAACGGCAGAGTAACATTCATGTTAGCTGTTGGAGACACCATGCTCTTGATATATTGTAGGATGTTGTCACTTCGCATCTTTGCCTCTTCATCTCGCTTTTCGACTTCTTCTGCTGTTTTCTTCGCTGCTTCGAAGCCCGCGGTGACAATTTCTCGGTCTAGCCATCCAGTATTGTCTTTAATCTTGGTCTCGCATTGTGTAAATAGAGCTTCTTGACTAGGGGTAAACAGCACCTTAATCGCATTTACTGAACGAAACGTTAGCTGATGCTCCGTGATCTCTCTGCATCGGACTCACAGCATGCCGGCCTCCGAAAGAACATTATAGCTTCGACTATGAATGTTACAAACTCCAAACAAGTCCTTCTTAGAGATCTAGCAAGATGTAAATAGTCTTTGGTAGGAAATAATTTCGTCCAGCGATCAAACAGGAGAAGGTAGTGTGTAAGAGACTCGATCTGACGAAGAACGTTTTGATGCAGAGCCATGGTGCGAAGAGAGGCCTAAATCCCGAGTCAGATTCTAGGCTATTGTATGAGATGCCTCAGGCAGAAAATTGGTGGAGAGAGGTGCTTTACAGATAGTAATACGCGTATTCCACCCCATACGATCCCTACCGCAAAGGACCCACTGCTACCGGCCACGACATCACAGGCTTTCCCAAACGACAGCACCTGTTCGGCGATCGGACTCATACGTTCGAGAAAGCGGTGGAAAAGACCCTTCTCGTACTTTTTGCGCAGAGGTTCAAATATTCTTGCCAGGTCGTCATCGTCCAGTGATGTGCCCGATGGCACAGGGCTGCAGAGAGCACGGTCTTTTGGTTTGAGCTTTGTGATCTTCTCTTGTAGTGCATCTCGCCAGATTTGATCAGTGGCACTAGGAATTGTTGTGTGAGCATGGGCAATGAAGCTGTTCACTGCCCTAACCGAGCTAGGGGCGTCGACGGAGGGATTTCCCGTGGACGTTTTGCCAGACTTCAGCGGGCAAGCTGCTGGTTTCGCCATGAAAAATGATTTGGTAGAAAAGGTAGCATATTTGGAGTTAAAACGATAGGGCAGGCTAGAGTAAAGGCTGAGATTTCAAGAGTAATGATGTATGACTATCTTCCTAGATGCTTCACGTATGCCACTCCATTCCGCGATGTCTCGCTTGCCTCACACCCAAAAAAGATTTCAATGAGGCTGAATGCTTATCGTATTTCTATGGCAGGCGAAAGTTGGACCGTGCTCATATGAGGTGGTGTAGATCCCGCCAAGGTGAATAGAAGCACCCGACTCACCAGCGGCTTACTGGCCAACAGAAGGCAAAGACTATTCCTAGCCAATTAGCGGGCACAGATGCCCTGCTCTAGAGAATTTACGTGTGTAATACTCTTGCGGCCTGGCTCCACACAGTACTAGAGCAGTTGCCTTCTTGTCTGTCCCAGCCCCACCTCTTCCTTGTCCTCACCAATGATCAGACCGGTGGTCGGCTGCAGCGCCTATCAGTTTTACCGCTGAAGGAGTCGAACATGCATATTGGGCTGCGGGGTTACCTCTTAAATTTGAGTGGTGTTGGCGTGCATAAATATAGCGTGGCTCGCACCAACCTCATTCAACCAGTCTCAGATATCTTCCCAGCACTGTCATCATAACTTGCTACATTGTACGATACAACATCATGTCACTTGTGTCTGTAGTTCGCACCGCCGCGGTTATTGTAAAGTGGGTTACTCGACCTGTGCTCCCACCTACAATTGGGCACTGACGCGAAACAGGCCGCAGGCTCAGGCGTTACTTGTGGTATCACGGGCACCCGAAAAGGCTCAGCCCTGGAGGGCGTTTTGGCCGCCCAAGGCTGAGGATTACACGGCCGCAGAAAAGGCGGAGATGCCTTGGCTGACATGGAAATATGACCCAACAAAACCTACCGATCGTCCCTGGAGGGAGTGGATGCTAGAGAATCAGAAGACAGTTGCACGACGTGGCGGGCTTTAGGCGTTCTAACTACCATCGAGAGGCTGGCTTGGGCTCTACATAGCGCTACGCACAAATAAGACGCTGGTGAGATGTTTCAATGCTAGTTGTTCTTACAGAACCGAACGCAAATGACGTGTAGTAACCGAAAACTCCTTGACGTCGAACATTTCCGTGTGTCATTTCCACCGCCTTGATGAATCAACTATCTGGCTCAACTCAGCCCCAGTTCAGATATATCGACTGAAGGCGCCAACCCTAACAAAAGCTCACTCATCACCCTGCCACTTCCTAGAGAAAGCGTCATCCCATCACTGAAATGTGCTGTGTTGAGGAACAAGCCTCCGACAGTTGATGATGCGCGATTTACTTCTGAATTCTCCGTGGTGGTGTTATTCTCAAGGCCAAGCAGACTCCATTTAACATTGGTAATGATCGGGTGCTCAAACGTAGATAGTGGCCTATAACACCTTCCAACATCATAGATTTTGAATTCCTCGTCTTCTCCCACCTGTATATACTGCTTGGCCAATGAAACCATGCTCTGGATCTCTGTTGGTTGCGCTCTTACGGACTCCGCAAGCTCAGGAAGTTCCTCAGGAATGGCTCCCCAGCCGCCCACATACAATTCACCTCCTATAAAGCTGGTAATGTCAAGACCCTGGCCTCCGGGAACGTCGTTTTGAAGGAACACTTGCTCACTGCCTTTCTTATCATCCTGTGCCTTCCAACCTGGCGTACGGACACGAAAATGATTACCTGCTGATGCAGTAGAGTTCATGGGTAAATGCAATGATGCCCGAGGAAACAGCGTGGAGAAGACACGAGGTGACCAAGGCCCAGCTGCGATTACAATGCTTCTGCAGGGTATCTTACGGGAAGCCTGATCCCGTTGTTGGACATGAATAGCAGAGAAGCGATTTGAGCCCTTAGCGACCTCGACAGACGTCGCGTTTGCGTTGAATATGAAGTAAACTCCTAGTCTTACGCACTCATTATACAGGAATCTGCAAAACCGGCCAGGGTCGCTTGTTTGTTAGAACACCGTATGCTGATCGGTGGTGGTACATACAGATGCGCCCCGTGTGGGGGCTCAGCCATGCGCTGTACTGTCCAGTTTTCCTTTGGTCGCACCCATCTCGGAAGCGCGCTTTGAGGTTGCTCGACCGGAGGCGTTGGCCCCCAAGTGTCAGCAGGTTTGGGGTCACCAGTAAAGTCTTGTGGCGTGATTCGATAAACAGTCAAGTCGCTAAATCCGAAATCCATCTGCCCGTTAGGGAAAGCCACCTTCTGAAATAGATTGTATGAAAGGATGCCGAGGTTGGCAACTTTGGAACCGAACCCGAAGTCTCCCAGCCCGCCAGTCGCTTGGCCGGAGGCAGAAGGACTGATGTGGGGTGCGCGCTCAATGACGACAATCTTGGTTGGTGGTGACACTGCATCTTCGGAAGGGGTGAGTGACAACGCAAGCTGGTAAGCTGTGGCGAGCCCAATGACACCGGCCCCTAGGATGACAGTATCGGCCGCGGACAGTTCATCTTCTTCCACTGGTAAGGGTTGTTGAGGAGAAGACCAAAGCTGCCCCATGGTTGTCGGAACTAGGAGCCAAAGTAAGAAGCGGACTGTGGTGGGGAGGCGGGGCATTTTGACGTCGGTAAGATGCATGCTCTGGCCAGTGACCAAAGAAAGAAGCATTGAGGGCTAACATCAACAAGAAACTGCAAGTCAACCAGGGCATGAGTTCTCTGGTCCAAACTTTTTATCTTTGCTCTCTGGTAACACGAGCACCAGGCTCGAAGTGTTCGATACCCTTCCAACAGAGATCCCGTTGATCGAGAAAGCAGCGGCCCGGGCAGTGGATTATTAGTTATCAGGAGAGATGCCGATCATACGTGTGGTACTTTCACCACCAATCACATTATGGTCAATCTCGGCCCACAGTACTACACCTACTAAGTGCCCCACACGCTCAGCTAATGCGTATGCCACTTTCCGTCTCTTGAGATGTACGCTAATACAGCTACATAGTGTAAATAATGTATCATCTGCCACTCTATTCGTCGTGCAGACGACGTCTTACACAGCGGTGAGACAGCAGCCTGCCGTGGTACACTGCCATACTACATATGGCTATTCAACAGCCGCTGGAGGGTGTACCATTTGCTCTATGACGTTTGCAATTATTTTGCGGCTGTGTGTGAAACACACATTTCACAACCACTTCTAGCAATCGCATGGTACCCCACCTGCAAATACTCCACGATGCGTTTGCGTCAACTTCCACATCGCTTCAACGCGCGCATCAAGCAATGGACCGCCCATCCGCCAACGCTAATATTCGTTTTCCTTCTGATCATATTCTTGGAGCTTGAGGAAAGTGTGCAAAGGGCACCTACTATCCGCTTGTTGGAAAATGCCGTTTGTTCTCAGTACTACCGCGATGAACTAGACGTTGGCGACATCGAGGAGAGCATGTGTAAGACGCCTGCCATTCAGTCCAAACTCGCGCATATACGAGGATTTCTCAGTCTCTTTGATGCAATCCCAGGTGCTTCATCCATGTCCACGTGCTTTTTCACTACTCACACATTACAGTCATCATCTTAGGATCCTTCTATGGTTCTCTAGCTGATCGCCAAGGTCGGAGAGGCCCTTTCGCCTTGGCTATATCTGGTATCGTTTGCCAAATGGCCTGCATCTACCTCGTTTGTTGGATTACCCCAACTCTCTCGGCGCCACGGGAATAACTGTTGATATAGGTAGTTCGTGGGACACGATACCAGTTGAGACAGTATGGGCGTCATCTATATTTCGCCTAGTTGGAGGCGGCCCTAACCTTGCCATTGCTCTTTGCCTTACCATGACTTCTGATCTTTCGACAGATGAGACAAGGTATATGAATGATCGCAGTCGCATTGATCAAAAGTCTTGCTTATATTGCTCGCAGGAGCAAATCGTTCTATCATGTCTTCACAGCTTCGTTGGTCACAGACATGATTGCCCCTTCGATCGCATACGCTACTCTCCGACATTCCTTGTGGCTGCCCTATCTCGTATGCGCAATATCGTTAATTCTCACTTTCCCAGTGCTACTGAGGATGCCAGACACGTTAAATCATACAAAGGGTCCTCATTCCACCGAAGAAGTGCCGGTCGAGCGTACTGGGGTGACTGCGTACATCAAATTCTTGAGTGACTGGAGAATTGCTGTGGGAGTCGCGGTAGTCTTTCTAGCTCAGTTCCGGCAGAATACATTTGAGATACTCCTTCCGTACGCTTCTGTGCGGTTCGATTTAAAACTTGGCGAGGCAAGTTTTCACTTTCCAATTCGTTTGTTACATCACTGATCCATGGCAGACTGCGACACTACTTACGGTGGTATCTGCGGTGAATATTCTCGCCTTCTTGATTCTACTTCCCATAGTTACCGACTATCTCCAGGTGAAGAGAGGTATTCGGTCGTACCGGGTGAACATATGGGTTGCTCGCACAAGCAGTGCGGCATTGGCCATGGGAGCTGTAGCTCTTGCTGCAGCTCCAAATATCGGGTTCGTGGTGCTGGGTGAGTGAAAGAATCATTGTAAAATTCCCGCGTTTGTTTGACAGCTTGCAGCCTTGATTGTCTATGCAACTGGATTCGGAGTTCGTCTTTCGATCCTCGCAGTCCTTACAGGGTTCGTCAGTAGCATACAAGAAACCGGTAGACTTTACACCATGGTTGCGACCACGGACGCTATCGCACACATGATTGCTAGCCCCCTGCTACAGTGGGTCTGGGGACGCGCTCTTTCTATAGGAGACAAATGGCTTATTTTGCCATTTTTGGTACTCACGGTAAGTCAGCCCCAAGGACGCTTTGTCGTGTCAACTCATACCTCTAGGCTGTTTTCATGATAGCTCTTGTATTTTCGTGTCTATTGCAAGAGCCTGGATGGCCCAATCTTGACGATAGCCTGGTTGCAGAACAGGAAGCACTCCTTTCTGGCAACGAACGAGACGATGCCATCGAAGAAGTTTTGGCTTACACCGAATGAAGACACACCTATGACGGCATATGGAGTCCTACAATACACAGTTTATGCAATTCATTACATTCACGCATTGATGTGGCTACGTGTGCGTGTGACTAATGTTTCCTTCATTTTTGTAGGCTCAACGATCTTCTTGTCGCCACATTCTCACCGATCAGTGCGCCTTGTTGCTTCTGAGCATCACGGTGGGTCGCACTGGGTCGTGATTCGTCGGGAAAATGTCATTATCTTTGATGACACCCCACGCGTTTTTGCCTTTTTCTATGCCCCCAAGGCGCCATGTTGTTGCCTTCTGGCTAAATGAACAGGTGAAATGATTTGCAGGATGTGAAGTTCGCTGGAGTGCTTGACGTAATTGCCGCTTGCTCGAGATCTATGGCCGACAGCTAGTAGTAGTGCTGTCCCGAACATCAGAAACAAGCATTACTGCAAACAAATTCACGAAAATCTCATAATCCATCGAGATGTAAATACACGTGTATGATAAAGCTTGCGTTATCTTTTTGTGGCCTGCCTCCGAGATCTGTTTCCCATTCACAGAGATTCTTCTTTGGCTAGGTTTGAACTCTCGGTGACAATATTCACTAGTAAACACGTACTAGATCCGGGTATGTTCTCTCATTGCCCATAGGATTCTTTAGCATTATTCTACAAGCTATACACAACATGCAAAGAGTTGTACAGCTCTTAGCTTCGAGAACCTTGAAAGATCCACCTCGTCTCCGATCTGTGTTCAGCACAATGCCAAAATCGCAACTCGAGCATGCACCCAATATTGCAACGTTACTCAAGGGTACCGCATTTGAAGCCACAGATGTACGGCGCATACATGTCGGTACGACTAATTTCGCATACCGAATCTTCTTGAAAACCCCTCTGGAGGGAGGCGAGCGGACAGCGATTCTAAAGTACTCGGCACCTTTGACAGCAACCGAGCCACGAGTACCATTTTCGCCTAATCGTCAGGCTTTTGAAGTAAACGCACTGGCAAATATTCCATGGCACGAGTTCACCTACCCGATCGTACCTCAACTTGCTCCACAAAGTCAGGCTATCGTCAAGCTACCTAAGCTCTACCTCTCTGTTCCTGATCTGGACTTTTGTATAATCGAAGACTGCACGCCCCGACCGCAAGCCACTGTATGGGATCAATATGCGCATTCTTTCCGCGAGTTCTTAGAGGATCAACCACCGTCACGGGAAAAGTATGAGGCCGCCAGTTCATTAGGCACCATGCTAGGCAGCTTTCTTGCGCAGCTGCACACCTGGGGCTTGCATAGGTCAGACCACAGCACTGCCTTTGCTCTCTTCTCCAAGAACATTTATGCCAAAGAGCTCATGACGAAAGAGCTTTTCGACAATTTTAGACAAAATATCAAGCAATTAGGTTACATAGTCAGCGCCCACCAGCAGGCTCAGCTACAAGAGAGACTCACTCAAGTGAACGAATCCCTAAATTCAGAAACTCAATCTGTAGCCATGGGCGACTTTTGGTGAATTTTAGTCACAAATTAAGATAGACCATTGGACTAATAGCACCATAGGATGGGGAATGTTCTGATCAACCTTGATGACAAACAAAGACTGCGCGACATCTACGTCATCGACTGGGAATTCGTCAACATGGCCCCAACATGGTTGGATGTTGGTAATTTTGTTGGTGAACTATTTCTTATAGGCTATTTCGAGGGCACTGACGATGCATATATTCATGTGCTAGAGGCCTTTATAACAGCCTATCGAGGATGCGGCTTGCCATTAGATACTTCGCGCGCGCTACAGTTTGCTGGTGCTCATATTATGATGTCGCTACCAAGGCGCGTCACCTCAAAACGCAGCAAAGCAACTTTCGAAACAGCACTTCCATATGTGGAAACAAGCCTGAAATTAATAACAGATCCGGAATTCAACTATCTGCTTGGAAAAGAGAGCGATCCGTTGATGACCATTGCAAGATTGCTGAGAAATGCGAGACAACCGAGCACAACACAGGACGGTTGAGCCATCTGCGGCAAGCTAGTCCAGGCCGCCTTTCATCTCCGCCAGTTTCTCTCCTAGAAGTCCAGGGGGAGTCTCGGCGGGCAACGGCTAGGGACAATGGAGTTTCGCATTAGCAGGAAAGAAGTCCAGAAATCTGGTGGAAAACCACACATACCTCTTCAAAAGAGTTGCTAGCTGCACTACCCTCTGGGAAAATGACGACGGATAAGCATTCAAAACTCTCTCTCGGCCTGGCCGTGGGAGCAGCCAAGGGATTGCGAAAAGATGCATGGGCACATACTAGATCCAAAATCAGCAGGGAAGAATTTTCATTCGGTTTAGTAAATTAAGATAAAAAGCTATTACTTACATCGCGCGTGGCCTTTTGTAGCATGCGTATCAAATGTCTTGAATACAAGGATCTCATTTGGCTGTTGATCCTCAAGGAAGTACCATTTATGCCTCTTGTTCCATAGTACATTGTAGTTCTCGCGAATGCGGTGCACATATATGTTATCTGATGAAATGAGATCTCGTGCTTTGTCGAGAGATGTATAGTCCATGAGAGCTAGCGGCCAATCTTGCAGTGGACCGAACAAGGGCCTCCAGATACTGTTGTTCTCGACACAAGAAATTAGCGGATGCTCACTTGGCCCATGAGACATGGGTATGAGACAGATACTCACTGCACTACTGCCCATCTGCGCTTCGACATATCTGTGTAGCCGCGAGCGGCTAATGCATCTTGGACCTCGGAGTGCGACCCATCGGGGGTCATATCTAGCAGCGCCCCACATACTAATCAGCAGACAATACCCTTATCATGAGCCGTCCAACTTACCAACATGTACACCCTGTACGGGCTGCGGCACAGCTCCACTGGTACCGCGGGGTAGCATTGGAAATAGCCTGTCACGCCTGCGTACCTACAGCAAACACACTGTTAGTCCAACAAGCAACCTGAAGGCTAATCGCAGAGTCAAAGACTCAAAATAGGAGAAAAAGCACTCTTACTTGATGAGAAAACGCAACAGCATCCTCACATCCGTCTATATTCCGTTTCAAAAACTCCTCTACAGCCTTCCTCGCCCTGTCACGCACACTTGCCTCGTCTGCATACTCCTCGTATGGCAGCGCACGGCATAACATCTCACCGCCACGGTCTTCATCCTCAATCACAACCTTGAAGCCATTCCGATCGAGTGTAAAATCACCTATACGATTACGGAGACCCGTTACAGGAATATCATGGTAAGCAATCGAGACTTCGTTTGACTGGAGTCCTGGGTCAAATGCGCGTTCAGGAATGTTGATATGGTAGGGTTTCACAGTCTGGTATTCCGGGCGGTCCTCTAGGTAGTGAAAGGTGGCGCGTGTGCTTAGACTGCAGCGTTGGCTATGGCGATGGTTATTCGTTACTATTGTGAATCTAGCTGCTGTATGACGGGGCAGGGTGAGGCGCAAAGAACGTATTAGAGCCAGAGAAGCCATAGTTTTAGGACAGAGAATTGAGTCATAAGCTGCTTCGTCGCAAAACCAGTGGATGAGATAAAGTACTTGGAGGAATATAGCCTATTAGCCAGTGCGCATGATAGTCGGGTGGCTTGCATGGGTTTGAATCGGGCATCACCAAAACTCATGGCTGTTTTCATCCTGGTCACCATAACTCTTTGTTGATCATCATTAGGGGACTGAGGAGCCAGCGAAGAAAAACTCAGATGAATGTGTTTTTCCATGGCAGTGATGCAACCGACAACAAACAGCTTGAGGCAAAATGGGAAGAAGCATGGGTAAACAGCAAACTCTCGTACTACTGCTACGATATGTCGAGTGGTTTGAAGTCTAACGCAAAGTGTTTAACGACAGCCCCACGGCGCAATGTAGGAATAGGTGACTGATTAGGGGATAGGGAATATTTACTCCAGGCTAAGCTAGTATTGCCCAAGGTTAGACAGAGGACGTGAAATACGATGCATCCTATAAAGACAAGGCTGGCTAAAACTTCTCGAAAGAGAGAGAGATTGCGTAGTTTTGAATGATGTTCATGGTGCTCAAGATGAATGTAGAATGAAGCTCGCGTCCAATGCCTCAGATTATACTTATAGTATTGGCGATCATAACATGCCTAGTCACACAGGACTCACCATCATTCTGATAGCATCGCAGATTGAAACTGACGTTTCAAGGGCTATGATCGTTAGGCTACGCTGTTTAGTGTAAAGCTGAGGATTCCTCGAGGACCTCTCCATCTCCTGGAAAAGTGTCAAGTTGGTTCCCTGTGAAATTCGTGCCCTTGTCAGTGGCTTGATACATAAGACAAGGCTTCAAGATGACTTTTTGTGCAGCCAACCAAGCTTTATGAGCGGCTAATATCCACAGGTACCGGATCAATATGTACTGTTTCCTTCCAGAAAACAGAAGTTTTAGCGAGACTGGTTTTGGGTTCATGGAAATTTAACAGCTAGGTAAACGATGTTAGCGTTCATACGTGATCATGTGAGAGTATTGAAAATGATCGAAGTGTTTGCCGGATTCATACTCATTTGGTTTCTGAGGTAATGAGAGTGGCATGTAGTATCTATTGACTCTATTTTCTCGAAGGATGTATTCTAGTTGCTAATGTGTATGAGAGCATCGCGCTTGGCAGTCAAGGCACAGCAATGTGGCATTGCCTAAGCGGCTGAAAAACACATAAGAACATGCATCGGAGATTCTGATAGGATTGTCGGCCAAATTCCTGACTGTCAGACTTTTGTGGCTGATTTTGCTCTGGGGGCCACCCTTCTAATTATGGTACAGCGCTTACCACGGCGTATAGCAATTGTAGTTTAGTGTCCAAGGTGGACACATTGTTACATTTGTTTCTCAGTATGTAGCGTCCATGCCGAAGATGTTCGGCCCCACTTAACGTCTCGAGGGTCTCCCTTCTGGGAGTGCTTGGACAATTGACCCTGGGAGAACAAACGAGAGCGGCCCTTCTGTGAAACGCATGGAATATGGAAGTAATGAAAGGATTCCTCGCAAGATCGCCGCTCATAAATTAGCTAGTCAAGCGCTTTGTTGACTCGCTGCTCATATTAAGTAGAAGACACATCACTTGACATTGCACTTGCAAAGTGTAAATGCGAGCTACATGTGAACAAGACTGGTCCATATTGGAACAGAATGCTGGGAAAATCTTCGCAAATCCTACTTTATGTCACCTCTGATGTAACCGAAAGACATAAAGTATCTGCAGGATAACTTGAGTGCAGATCATGACATGCGTTCTTACAATAGACCACGTGGAGGCAAAGCGCACTCAGCCACAAGCGATATTAGGGTTCGAGTTGCTTGACTGTATGCTGGACGGGACTTCTTTTTTAGCAGATCCTCTGGAGGCGGTGACGAGTGCAGCAGCTGTATTGTTCGGCGAAGTAAAGAATACTATGCTCATTTGGTTGAATCTCTCCAACCCAACGACCCACTCGCTGCTCGTTATTGGGCGGAATATGCATGGCCAAATCCTCAAAATCTCCCCCGCACATCGAACGACCAGCAATGCACAACTGCGCACCTTTGCACCACCTCCGCCATGAAATCCCGGAGGTCGTCAGGTGCAAGTAAAAACCACTGTGCCTCAGAAAACTATCGCCAAAGATGATCTGAAGTCTTTCTGTGTTAGTAATGCCAAACCCTTTGACCGCTCAGTGGCGAATATCGTCGTGGCAGAAGAGCTTACGGGGTAATCTTATCAGGCTACGTCCTCTGCGGCTGAGTGACTCGAGTTTTTGCACGTGAGAGCTTCTCCGCTCGTTCCGCTTCGCTCCGAGCGGTCTAGAACATGGGCGATGCAACGTTCGCAGTAACCTTATGTTTCATTTCTTGCAATATGTCATGCATTGGCCATTAGTCGCTCCACAGGTGCGCGTTGGCGGATCCGCTTTTGGTTGAATGTAGGGCTTACCGCATTTGCCAAGGACAAAGCTGAAGAGACGGCGAGGGTGTAGTATATCTGTTGGTATAGATCATTTCCTCTACATCACTCCGGCGTGGATGGTACAATAAAAAACCAAAAAGTGTCAGACTTTTATTTCGAAAACGGATCACGCGATGGACTTGTCAAGCTTGCACGGAGGCCCCCGCAACGCCTATACACAATACTCTCCTGACAGCGAGCCTTACCTTTCACCCAGAGCACCGGACTTGTACTTTGCAGACTCTTGCACATATACCTCTGGTTACTTCAGGGGCTCCTTCTTCGATGACAACCCACACTCCTATCTGATGACGAAACCGCTGGACATAGTCAGCCGCTGGGACAGTCCATCACCTAGCATGTTTCCTGGTACGAATCCAATAACCAACTCCGCATATGCAGTGAGCGATAGCCATCTGAAAACATGGCCAAGCTTCAACTCCGGGGATCTAGCGCACGGGAGATATGCCCACGATGCTGAAGCAACCGAACCTCATCACACTGCCGACTCGATACATAGCTGCAGTAGCAGTCCCTCATCCCCAGCTATCTCACCCCAAATATCAAGGCAATCACGTCCTCTCTCACCTTCGGCATGTCCTCGAACCTTCATACACGTCAAGTCCGAGCCTACAAGACGCAAGCGAGGCCGCCCGCGCCTCCCACCTGCAGCCGCCAAGGTCTCAGCAAGCATCATTGCAAAGAAGGTCGAGCGACCGCAATGCATATCACATACAGAAGTTGAACGCAAGTATAGGGAGAAGCTCAACACGGAGTTGGAACGGCTACGTCGAGCTGTTCCGTCCTTGCTTCGAGCCGACTCGGATAATGTCATGGGCGGCGCGAGGATAAGCAAGAGCGCAGTGCTGGCAGTGGCAATAGATTATATCAAAGACCTGGAGGCGCAGAGGGATAGTGCCTTGGATGAAGTTAAAAGACTCGGTGGGGAGTTGCGATTCGGGAATAGGTGATGCGGTTCATCGCAGTGATATTTGTCTAAAAAACGTGTCTGTGTCTTGTTTCGGGTTTCGGCGTTCATCCTCAAGGAGATTGTTACAGCCGCTCAGTGTTTATGTATGCCTGTTGTATTGATTATATGGTATTAAATGGATGAGAGTAGATGTACATATTCAAATACAGTTCTAGTCTTATTCCATCAAATGGCATTTCTGTCCAAAGGCATCACGTCAAAGTTGGGTAACGAGAGCTTTCCCCTATTCACAGATCGCATTCTCTCACATTAAGCTGTTACTTCCTTCGCACTAACAGTCCTATAAACATTGCTAAGTATCTTCAGTCTTCTGTCACAATAGGTAGGGGCAGCCTCGCTGACGGAAAAGATATCTGCAATTATCTTCCGAAGTTGTGACAGAGTGATGTAGTACTATACAATTCGAGTAGCCAAGAGAGAGCTAAGGAAGCCGAACAAGATCAACAAAGGTCCATGAACACCTATATCAAGAACAAAATGGGAAGAAAGCGATAAGAGGAGTTCTGCATGCATCAGGCACTTCTAGTTTTCCATGTTAGTAGTTTAAATTCTACCCCTTCCTTTTCAGTGAGAATTAGCCCTAGTGGTAAGGAAAAGGGGAGTTTTCTGTTGGGTTGAGCAGTCTTTTGACAGGTGAGGTGCTAAATCTGGCAAGACAAGTCGCTTGTACTGTTATTCCACTTCTACATCTACTAGACAAAACTATTCAGCTACAGGTCATAAGGCAAAAGGTAGGTGATGCTAGAGTAACGTCTTCGATTACTAGTTTTGATATTGCCTAATGCGAAAGTCGCATTTCAGATCCACATATTCATTGCACTTTTTAGTAATAGCAAATAAAAGCAAAGGTGGGTCAATAAGATATCGCATATAGCACAAGATCAGCTACTAGCTAGATAATTTGTATTGCTAATCGCAGCTGACTTTTCTATCTCAGGATCGTGGAGTATTGGGATAGAAACCACGTTAGTTGAGTTCCGTCTTGCCTACAAAATAAGGAGCAGGAGTATCACCTGTTTCTCACAATGTCGATTTCATGAATTCATCTTACCTTAGTGTGTGGGAATACATTGCACATGGGCCTTTAGCAGAAGATAAGGCTCCTGTCGGACACCCTGTTACTGATAGGGTAGGGGGAGGATGAAGATGCGAAGAGATTAGTGATAGTATGTAAATATGAAACTGCTTTGGAGGAAATAGAATCTAGCTGACGTATACTGGTGCAAAGTGCGTGATGGTAATTTTCCGCCTCTGGGTAAAATAACACGTGACCGAGAGAACATGATAAGGAAGGACACCTCCCAGATACAAGTGCCGATCACAATAGTTGCATTATTCAACAGTATGCTCTGCGGCCAACCTTGGTAGAGTCCCACGTGAATGAATCGTCTCACTCAGTCCCAATGGTCTTTCATCCAGAAGTCTGCCATCGTTGACTTCATCTACTCTTTTGAAGGTATCATGAACTAGTCCTCTCCGGGGATCCTCTTGGTTTCCGGTGCGCACGCTTTTCATCCGACCAAACGGTGGCGAGGGGAATGTGATGCCACGGGTTTCTGGTGTGGAAGCAGCAGCAGCAGCCGGCGACTGTGGCAGTGGGGGTAGTCCTTGGCGTGGCAACTCGAGAGACTTACTCTCTTCTGACTCGTGTACACCTAAACGATGGATTACCGGTCCCTGATTTGTCTCACTTGGAGTTGTTGTGTTCTTTCTTCGTCTACGTATGTACCAGGCCAGAGCGATGAGGAAGAGGGTGCCAATTACGGATCCTACAACCGCTCCTGCTAGAGCCGCTGTTTGTGATGACGGCTTTGTACCGGGAAGTATGCGACATACTTGCTTTACTTTGGCATCTGCGCCCATGAGGTCGGCCGCTGCAACGACAGCAGGTGCGAGTTCGTAGTTGGCAGCATCGGGATCGACGATGAGGTAGTTCTGGGTGAAGAAAGGAAAGCCCAGGATCCCGACAGTCACAGATTCTGTTTGATTCGTTACAGCCATGTTGAATACTGTTGCGTTGTTCACTTCAAACACTCCCGCAGAATTGTATGCTCGTGGTCGATAGTAAAGCTCGGATGCTGGGATTACAGTTTTGTATGAAGCTACCGAAGGCTTTGATGCATCACCAGCGGGACTACCCATGTCGGATATGGTAATAGTAATTGTACCTGTAGGGGCCGGACTAGTAGGGAGCTCGAAATGGCGTGATGTCTCGTTCCAAACAGCCGTCTTTTCAGCAGCTGCTAGCTTTTCCAACATTGCTTGTGGGAATCTGATATCGGTGGAGAAGGGATCGAGATGTACAGTGAGTGTATCCTTGGCGTCTTCGAAAAGCGTGGTACTGGTACTACCGACGTCGTAAGTGATGGCGGTGAGTACAGCGCACGTAGGGCAATCCGAAAACATAGGAAATTTGGTTGCCGGACTTTTGAGACGACTTTCATCATACCCACCAACTACGAGCAAGCCGGGCTGTGGTGCGTCTTCTGATTCTGAGCCAGCCCACAACCCGTACGTCCGTGACGAAGCCTGACCTGAATCGACAAGGAGGTTCAAAAAGCTGGAGTCCATTCCCAGAGGCAGAGTGGCTCGGAACCCTGGATCATACTCTGCGAGAGAATCCACAGTTACTAGTGTGTATTAGTGTTGTGCTCGTTTGGTAATTCTCCCGGAATCACTCACTGTCTGTGGAACCGTTGGTATACATAGGGAGGGCGGGGAACTTATTGGTAGCATTCTTTGGGCCAAAAGCTGCAGTGTCGGTAAAGAAGATGTGGGAGTTTCCGGATGCCATATTTACAGGCTCTCTGCTCCCTGCCCACGCTGCGTAGTCAACCTGAACAAACGAAGTTGAGGCCGCACTATCGTAGATGCCGCTGAGTTGGCCAATACAACTGCTGTTCGTGGCCGATCCACACTCTGTTACGCTGTTGATGAAAGCATTGCCCAAAGTTGTCGAAGGTGTTAGAGAAAAGAGCTGGGGAGGAGTTCCAATGGCGAAAGAGATGCCTTTGGAAAAGATTGCACCATCGGCGGAGACTGAATGGTTGGTCCACGGCAACAGCAATGGTTCAGAACCATTAGGGCAAACCATTTCCTCCAACGATGGCCCCTAAGCGGGTGAAACTGGTCGTCGTCTACGCTGGCTGTGATAATGATAATGATGATGATGATTGTGGTCGAGAATGCTTCGACTTGGCCAGCAGCATTATCATTGCTATGGATTTGTACAGGGATGCATCCAAAGAGGGAGTGATCTTCACAACTTGGGCATGGCGACCTGAACTCCTGGATCGGGCTTCGATGGCTGGTGCTTGATAACTCGGTGAGGCAGGTATTCCCATTGGACAAGGCCAGCCGACTAGAGTCTCAGACTCCGTACCTGAACAGCCCTACCTCACCACCCAAGGAAACAGCCCTTGTAGACTTGCGCATATGGAGCAGGCCTCCATAATAATGATAATGATAATCATCATCGTCATCAGCAACAGTAGCAGCAGCAATGTCAAGGTTCGGACCGCAATTCACCCATGCTCTTCTCTGGTTACTGACGTCATAATCGAGTCGAGGTAGGGCTGACTGGTCTACTTGAGCCTGCGGCTTGTACTGGATGAAATCAATATTTCCAGCATCGCACGTACGCGTGTAAGTATGGATGCAGTGGGCGGCAGAGTGCTGTGACGCGAGACGGGCCTTTTGTGGAGAGGGCAAAGTATCGAACATGTCAAGTCGGACCTTCTAAACGTCGCATCGACCCTGAGCCACGCGATGCCCGGTCTGAGGAGCCAATCAGCGGCCTCAATCCGGCACTAGCGCCAATCGGGGACAAAGCTCGCTTGCTGCATCCTTCAAGCTGATCTCGGTTGCATTCTCCACTACCACCGCCCATCGTGTTTCCAGCCTCGCAGCCCAAACCACTCCAGAACGCCTCTCGTTGGCTCGCGTACAAAGGATCGACCAGCACAGCGCAAGTGCCGAAGGCGACTACGTGCATAACACCCTTGTTGCTACCTCTGTTCGGCGAAGACTTGACAGTCAGCACGTCATTTTTTTTCGCTCACGCTCAACTTGCTTGTCCTTCAGCGGACAAGGCCATGCTCTGCCGCGCTCAGGCGAAAAGGTGGCTTGTTCAAAGGGCCAGTATGTGTCAGTCTAGCTCGCCACCTTGTCAGTTTCCACTTGTGCTCAAGATATGCTATGCTGTGCTAGCAGTGGCTGGGAACCAAGGTATCCGAGTACATAGTACTGGATACATCCAAGATGTGGATAAGTACTAAAGGGCGAGCACTGAGCTAGTACTATCCGAAACTTCTGCACTGACCCCGATAAATTTGTCCTTGGTATCAGGTTCGCCACTGAACCCTCACCAATGGCAGGGTCCAGATCGCAAGGGTTCAGGCATCATGGTCCTTTCAGTCGTCCAAGTATGGAGCACTAGCTGCGCATCCGGTATCTATGTCCATTCGTACCTACATAACGATCATCGCAAGGACTGCATATGTAGGCGGCAATCTTTGGTTCTAGATACTAAAGCATGATGGACCGCCCCTATCACCAAGTCCTACAAGGTCAGGGTACATGTCTATGTTCCTTCGAAACCCGCTCCGTCTTCTATTTCTTTTTGCCCCAGTCAAGCAAAGTTTTTCATTCTTCAAGCTTGGTAGCATAACAGTTCTGTTATTGCGTCGGCATAACGTACCCGTCTCGTATCATCAACCGCCGATCATCCCACACATATACCATTTCCCAGTTGATAAATGTCCTTTTTCCGCTCATGCCTGATACCCGACGTAGAAAACACAGGTACCGACTGATCATATGAAATGAGCCAGTCAAATGGATTCTCTTTGTGGCGAAAAAAAAACATCTCGATACCTATGTCCTGACCAGTGCCGTAAGGAAATTCTATCATCCGGTGGAAGGTATTTGTAGAGCTTCTACTGGCAATGCAAAAAGTGTCAGGGAATCCCTTGACTGTCGAGCTGACTGTTGCAGCCCCAGAGCCGAGGGGTAGGGACTCTACGCCACGAATACTAGGGGCAAGTTTGAGATGTCAAAACCCAATATATGAACTTATCAATGCGCCTTGACTGATAACTGACGAGGCATGGGCTCAGTCAAGAGATCCAAGAATAAAACTCGCCTTCTGTGTGATCACCCAAATCGTGCATTTGGTGAACAGCGGGACGATCGTCATTTTCCGACTCACTAGTGTACTGTCGCGATATGCTCTGTGGAGACTTCTGCAGCAGATCACCACGTTTATTTTATCTTGAGATGCGAGTTGAGGCATTGAAAGCGCGTTACTTGTGTATTTGTCTACATGTTCTAAGCAAACGTTGAAAGAAAGACAACGTGGTCAAATTGCGGGACAGAGTCTGCACCTAACGCTGTACCTTTCATGGAACACCACTGAAACTCTAGCAGAATGATGTTCGCCGTTCAAAAGTTTTGCAGATTCTCACCGTACATTGACCATCTTATGAGGTGCTGAGCCGAACCGTAATGACTGCGAGTGGAGACTTGTAGATATAGCAAGCTACTAGCTGTTTCGCATTATTGTTTGTGTGCAAAGTCGTAAAAGGCACACAAAGGTCGTCTCAGAAACAACTACGAAGATGGAGGCTAGGCTTCAGCAACCAAAGGATGAAATCATGTTTTCAATTAGCAGAATGATTTCTACACATGCCTAAACTATGTGTTTTCACCGTATCCCTCCACTTCCGCTCCAGACTACATACCATCACCAGGAACCTGATCAACATTCTCCTCCTTGCCCAAATTGTCTCCCATATTCCGCCCAGTGACCTCATCCGCTACGTTTTGTCCTTCCTTCTCTAGGTACGGTGGAGGCGCCAACTCCTTCCTCTCTCCATCTTCACCATCTTCTTTCTCAACCCACACCCGATTCAACTCGGCCTCGATCTCCTCTCTCCTCTTCTTCCAACCCTCGACCTTAGCCAAGCGCTCCCTAAGTTCCGCTAGTTCCTTTTCCACGCTCGACTTCTCAGACTGTGTGCCAATACGCTGGAACTCCCATTCGTCGCCATGCTCCCCCATACCAAGGGTGAGGGTGAAGGTGTGGTAGCGTTTTAAGCTAGCGCGTGTAGATATAGTGATGAGAGCTGAAGTGGAGAGTCAATAAATCAAGTATAGAGGGTCCAAAAGGAGAACAAATCGGGTTAACTCACTGATTCCTTTTGCCTTTGCGCGTTCATACAGCAGACCCTCGACATCGCTGCTAACAGCACTTGTGCCCTCGTCGATAAAGGCGTAGCGCGGTTCATGATACAATAACCTGGCAATACCCATGCGCTGCTTCTCGCCACCGCTGAAAACATCTTTCCACACTTTCTTGGTGTCCCAGCCGCCTTCGCGATCGGGCAAGTAGCCCAGCTTAGCTTCCTCTAGGATCTGGGAGAGTTCCAGGTCGCGGCGCCCGGCATCCTTCATGTCGGCGTCGGTGTGTGGGTAGATGACTTGGTCACGGAGTGTGCCAGTGGATAAGTATGGCCGTTGTGGTAGGAACATGATGCCGTCTACGCCGATAGTGCGTGGGCGGCTGACGAGGCCGCGATATGCAGGCCATAGGCCGGCAACGATACGTGCGACAGCACTCTTACCGCAACCATTGGGGCCAGTGATGAGAAGGTGTTCGCCAGAGTGCACAATAAAGGAGAGCGATTCGAGTAACTCTTCACCTCCTCTTGGATGCAAAGCTGGCGCAACAACGGGCACGTGCTCAAGGCGAATGCCATCAAAGCCTTTGTGTACCGTGCCTTGGATGTCCGAAACTGAATAAAGCTCTGAGCGTGTGCCTGGAAGAGGGTAGTATGCGTCAGCGTGGACGCGATGAAGCGTGCTAATGAGTGTGTAAACACGCGAGGTATAACCTGCGAGTTCAGACAAATCCTTGATGCTGTACATCATTCGACCACCGGCGTCTGCGAGCGACAGCATAAGTCGCTTATTCGTGATAAAATCCTTCATGCGACTTCGCTCGCGTTCTGTACGCTCACTCCCCGGAACCTCTGGCACACTACCCAAGCCACCCCAAGCTGGTAAGAAGACTGGAAGGGATGTGATTAAGTATCCAAAGGCCGACCAAGAATATTTCAGCACAAAATCTTCAAGCATGTTGTACCTAATTTTTAGGCTGTAGATGCCCTCCATCCAGTGCTTGAGGTCTTTGAAGCCACGCTCGAGAAAATGCTTTTCCATTTCATCACCGCCATAGAAGGCAACCTCCTCTGCATTTGCGATGAGTCTCGAATGGAGAGCCCGAAACTCGCCTTCTCTTCGTCCTTCTACTGCCTTGAGTTTACCAAAGGGTGGTGAGAGTTTTCTCAAAACCGTTGCTGTCAAGAAGTAGTTGCTTAGCAGCCCCGTCAGGGCTAGCGGCCCTAGAGACTTGTAGAGTTGATAATTGAAGACGCAAAGATCAACAAACGGCTTGCCCAAGCTGGAATACAGTGATGCAGCACTGGCACAGAACAGGGTCAAATCTTGCGTAATGTACTGATCGGCGAGTCCTACGCCTCCGTCAAGATTTTGTAGCTTGTAGTAGTTAAGATGGTCGTTCAGATATAGATCGTGAATATACCGGGTAAGCCTGGTGCGGAAAGCAATGGAGACCTTGCTCTGCAGGAACTTTATCATGGCGTTCGTGTAAGATGAGAAGGTCCCGACGCCCAGCCACTTGACAATGCCCCAAAGAAATGCCTTGCCGTTGCCTGCAACAAGGTCTCGCACGATCTCGCCATCGAGCCGGGCTACAACCAAGGAAAGGTATGTCCGTAGCATGAGAAACACGCTATGGCTGACCAGTAGACCCGTCTCTTTGCTATTCCACCTTGGTATCATGATGTTCAGCAAGCTGAGGAACTGATGCAGAAACGCGAGGTTCAGGCCAGGCTTGGTTTGTGGAGGCGGTGCTTGTGGGTCGTTTGAATGCGTGTCGGCCATGCGTGCTGCGCGTGGAGGCTGGAGAAATAGCCTACGATGGGCATCAAAGGTAGTTTGCTTAGTGGGATGTATGACGACTTTGGACGTCGAGTCGCGATTTGGCACGTAGATTGTCCTGGAGCCATCTTTGTTCTTCAATCCCGAATTGCGCCTCAAAAGCCGCCGGCCTGTCTCCTTTTCCGCGCGCCGACTTTTGTATAGTCGCTGGCCTCCATAGCCAGCGCCTATGATGGTAAAGAGGAGGGTGATGGTCGACAATAGCTTGGTAAGCTTGGAGGCACCCCGGACGCGAGACTTGAGAAGCGTGGCATAGTGGTCGTAGAGGGCTAAGAGCGGGTCATGAGGTTTCCGTAAAGTAGATTGTGCAGCCATGTTTGGTCGTGAACATCCTTTCCAGGACGGTTCGCACGTCGTGGAGAAGGAAGATCGCGTCGGGTGGTCGAAGGTGGTGTACCTTGCATGTGCGTGCCATGATGCTTGCTATGTTTGAGCCGAGGCATGTGAACGCGCCACGTGCACTGGGGGAATCCGGGGTTGTGGGGCCCCAACCAATCGTCCAGCAGTTTAATCACAATTGAGCTGAATGAAGGACGTATTTATAACCGAGAGATTTCACTAAAATTTCAAGTTCCTTGCAAAGACTATAAGTTAAGTGTGATTAATACTAATAAGAAGTCTAATAAGTATTAGGGAGCAAGATGACGTATAGATTTTGGTTGCAACCCAGCGTAAGAGCGAGAAGATGATATCCGGACTAACATTCCAAATCCACCCGCTTCTGCCTAACCCGTTTCCTGCTACTGAGACCATCTACATTGCAATTAAGCTTCTGAACCATATCGTCTACAACAGGATATTTATCACTTAAATATAAATGAGCCGTCCAGCGTAGATAAATCTAATTCTTTAGTTCTTTAGTTTATAGCTAAATATTTATAGAGGTTAGAGAGAGCGTTATAGATGTTATATTTATATAGACGCTTCTAGTACGTGACAGTATTAAAAGACAAATATTACACGTAATAAGAAGGATTCTCTACTAAATAATATATAGAAAGGTAAGGGGTCTACGGACGTCTACGTTAAAAGATTATAACTATAGTAGAGCGAGGATTATATAACTAGATTAGCTCTAGCCTGCAAAGACGCTTCTATCTAAAAGATTTCTAAGATCTATTAGAACTAGTAAAATAGTAACCACGCGCATCTATTATTAGCTCTACCTATTAGTACTATTACGTACTAGTAGTATCTATCTAAATAATAATCTATAATACTATCTCTAATCTCTATAAATACCTAGCTATTAACTAAAGATCTAAAGAATAATGCCTATCTTCCTCTTACTCTAAATATTCTATATTCTATTAAAGGTATTTTACGTTTTGTTTAGTTTTTTAGTATAAGTAGCCTTATAGATATACTTAATATTATATTAAGTGAAAATATAAATACTATATAAAAGTTCTAACAGGGTATAGAGAAATATAACCTTAGATAAAGATAGCTCTTTTAGATTAAAGATTAATTTATTTAGTAAGCTTAAGTTATACTTAAGCTTAGCATTTATCTACCTACTTTAGATTTTTTATTATTTTTTTCGCTAATATATTAAACTTATTTTAAGTAAATTTAAACTTACTTGCTAAGATTACTTATCTTTATACTTACTTAATTACTAAAGCTTAATAAATTATATACTATTAAGCTTTATTATAAGATATAAATTAGATAGACTCCTTTTTATAGCTTCTTTAATCTATACTACTACGATCTACTTAAGATAGAGCTTAGAAATAATTATTTTAATATCTATTTACTTTATTATATAATAAACTTTATTTAACTTTATAATATTTTTATAGTATAGTGTAGTATCACGTGACTAGTTCATAGTATATATTATGATTTTCTTTCGTAGGTAGATAGGTACCTTCTCTAATTAATTTTTTATACTAATTAAAATTTAGCTTACTTTTACTTAATTATAGATCGCCTCTCTAATCTTTTAAGCTTAATTATATATAATACTCTATTTTTAGTAATCTAAAAAAAGAGATAGTAATAGTCTATTAGAAAAAAAGAAGAAGTTAAAGAAAGATTAGAAGGTTTAATAGCTTAAAAGTAAGTTATTAAAGGAGAGGGTTAAAATTATTTAGTAATAGAAAGAGATTTAGTAGAGAATAAGATTTAAATATAGAGACCCTAAGAAGAAAGTAGTTTAGTACTTCTAAGAGTATACTAAAGCTAAAATTAATTAAGAGTTAAGCTTAGATTAAAAAGAGAGTAAAGTAAATATAGCTTAAAGAAGAGTAAAGAAGAAAAAGTTATAAAGATCTATTAAAGAGCTTTAAAATAAGTACTCTAATAGAATACTAAAGAAGATTTAAGCCTATAGATATTAATATACTAAAGTTAAATAAATGGAATATTACTAACTTTCTTAATAAATATAACTTTAAATATAATTATATATTATAGCTAAAAGATATTTAAAAGAGATAGTTACTATACTTTTATAAATAGCGCTATAAAGCTTTTATTTAAAAGCTTTTTAGCTACTTAGATCTAAAGGTATTATAGGCTAATTATTAAGTAAAGCTAAAGAGACTCTACTTTAGTTAGAATAGAGATAGAAAAAGAGATATTTAAGCCTTTATTAAAAACTATATTAGTAAGATCTACTAGTAATAGCTAGCTATAAGAATGTTAGAATACTATTAGAACTTTATAACTAACTTTATAGTAGCTAAAAGCTAAAACTAAATTACTACTTAAGAGAAGAGAGTTTTATTCTTTTAAGGTCTTACTTAAGAAGATATAGAGAAAGTAATATACTTAATACTAAAAAAAAATTATTTAAAATTTAATAAACTTATAAGCTTTAAGTTATTAAAAATTTATATGTTTATCTAAATATAGTATAAGTAAGAGAAAAATCTAAATATAATAATTACTTACTACTTATTAATAAGTATCGTATAAGCTTAAAAAAATATAAAGACGCTTAAAGAGAAAGTTTATATAAAGAAATACGCTTAAGTATTCTAGCTAAAGGCTATATTAAAAGAAGTATAAAGACTAAAGTAGTATTTGAAAATTATTACTTTAAAGATTAATCTAGTAGTTATAAACTTAATTAAAAAGTTTAGTAGACTAATACTAAGTATTAAATAATTTAAGTATATTTTAAAATACTAATAGATAATATAAAAGACACTAAAAAAATCTAAAAACTATATAGAGACGAATAAAAAATGAGTTATTAGAGTAAGAAAGTAAGATCTATCTATACTGAAAAGAAATAATAAGAGCTTTTAATTGATATATCTATCTATAATAAATCTATGAGTATATTATATAGAAGTAGATAGAGGTAATTAGCTAGTAGAGTATTATACTTATAGAGATCTATATCTAATAATAAAATATATTTACTTAACTTTACTTTAAAAGAATAGCTAATTCTATACTTATATTAAAAAAAGCTTAAGTAGAGTATAATGCTTATAGAGGTCTATATCTAATAATAAAATATATTTACTTAACTTTACTTTAAAAGAATAGCTAATTCTATACTTATATTAAAAAAAGCTTAAGTAGTTAAAAGAATATAATTTACTATTTTAGGCTATATCTAATAGATATATAGAGTATTTTTCTAGAAAGTAGTTAAAGCCTAAAGCTATTNTATATAGAGATACTAGACTAGATATAATAGTAAATTAAGAATTAATTAAAGGTCTCTAATAAGTAGTTAAAGAGACTAATATAGATAGCGCTCTCTAAGATATTTAATAGTTTAGAAAAGCTAATTATTAAATAACTCTTTATATTTAGTAGTAAAAGCTATATAGTAGAGGTAAGTAAGACTAGTATTATCTTAGTAAGATAGATAATTATACTTTAGTTAGCTATGGATTTTTTTAAATATATCTTAGAAGCTAGTAAAGTATACTATATAGAGCTAAGTATAAATATAGTTAAAAAGTAAGAGTAAACTTTAAAAAAAGTAGTAAAGACTTACTAGAAAGATAAGTATCTTTTAAATTAAAAGTCTACTATTTTTATAATAAAGAGTAGTTAGGCTATAAGAGCTAGAGCTATATTAGAGGAACTTTAAGAAGATCTAGAACTACTTTAATACTACGCTATTATAGATATATAGAATATAATATAGACAAAATAAGAGCTAATTACTAGCTAGTTAAGCTAAAATACTAAATAGTTAGATAGCTTTTAGACAGTATTTTAAGACTCTAATATAATTCAAGTTATATAGTTAAAGACTACTTAATAATAAGTAGTAATAACTACTTCTTTAGAAGATACTCTTATAGTAATAGTTACTTATAGTTTTTATATAATAGTAGCTTAAGTAATACTAAATTAAAAAGTATAAGAGATTTAGTAGTCTAATCTATTTTTAATATTTTAGCTAGCTATAATCTTTTTAAAAGTAGTAAGAAAAAAGAAAGAAAAGAGAGTATAGTTTTTAGATAAAAAGTAATACTTAGATAAAGTAATAGAGATAGTAGACTATATTAAGTAATAGAATTTAAAGCTAAATAAAGCGTTATATAAGATATATTAATAGAGCTCTAAGAGCTACTTAAAAAAGACTTTTGTTATTAAAGATAGTTTAGATATTAATAATATTATAATAGAAGACTTTATTTATTAGTTATACTTAAATTATACTTAGAAAAGTATACTAAGATTACTTAAAAGAAATATAGTAAATAAACTTAATAACTTCTAGAACTATAATTTAAATAAGAAGTATAATAAGTAACGTGTTTCACCAGTAAGCGGGCCACCCCAGTATGTGGGCCACCCCACCAAACTATCATACCTTTACAATAGTATTATTTAACACCACCATAATTTTTTTTATTAAGTAGATTAGGATATTATTCTTCAGACACGTCGCTATCCTCTAAAT